>NW_021703781.1:43872916-44168842 GCF_005190385.1 Monodon monoceros
ATTTTTTTTTTTTTTTTTTTTTTTTTTTTTTTTTTTGCTGTACGCGGGCCTCTCACTGCTGTGGCCTCTCCCGTTGCAGAGCACAGGCTCCGGACGCGCAGGCTCAGTGGCCATGGCTCACGGGCCCAGCAGCTCCACGGTATGTGGGATCTTCCCGGACCGGGGCACGAACCCGTGTCCCCTGCATCGGCAGGCGGACTCTCAACCACTGCGCCACCAGGGAAGCCCTGTGTGTATTTTTAACAACCATATATCATTTTTCTAAAAAACATTAAAGCTATTTTCTAAATTAAAAAACTTTTTAAAGACACCACATTAAAGCAGAAGACACGGCAACATTTGTCCATTTCCCTCTTTCTTTTTCTCAAGCGTCTTCTGGTTTTGTTCAGAAAGCCATCCCTCTCCTTGCAGTGATCCCAACCCAGCTTAAGCCAATCAACACATACCATTTCTCCAGCAACTGTTTTGGTCCAGGGATGGACATGTGACATAAATTGACAGTCAGACTAAAGAGAATTCTTATTCCGTGGTTGGAAGAGAGGCTCGCTCTCTCTCCTACTGGGTATGAGAGAAAAAAGCACACACCTTCCTCACTGATGACTGACATCTTGCAGACATGAGGGAAGCTAATCCAACACGAAGGGAAAGGAAGAGAAACTGAATTGTGTTGTGGAAGGGGGTATGATTTTGCTGTAATTTTTTCTGATTATAAAGTAAAACATATTTATTGTAGAAAAAGTATTAAAAAGTATAAATAGAATTAAAATAATGAACAAAAAATAAATAGAAAACTGCCTATACTAGTGCCAAAAAGAGAAAATCGTGGTTAACATATCAGTGTGTTTCATTTTGTCTTTTTACTATGATACATTTATTCTCAAAACTGCAGTCATGATGAATATGCAATACTAAACCCTGAGTTCCTTGGTATTATGAGCTCTTTCCCACATGAAGTATTCCAACATAAGACATGAAGGTGATGCATAATATTCCATTGCAAATAAGTATTATAATTTATTTAACCATTTCATCTGTGAATTTTGGAATTTAACAAGTAATCCTCAAATCTAATGTGAATTAATGATGTGTAAAAATTTTGGAAGTGAATGGTAACAAAGACTTTTTTTCATTGTAGTATCGTTGATTTACAATGTTATGTTAGTTTCTGGTGTATGAAGACCTTCTATATAAAAATAGTAATATACAATGGAAAAGTATAATTGTTAAAACTATATTTCTCATTGAGTGGGGTTGACTGGGATAAAATAAATAGCCCAGGAATAGTGTTTAATAAAAGCAATATGGCAGGTGAAATACTGTATAAACACAAAGAATAAGAACCCAGAAGCTAGAATCTGCTGCTCATGTCAATGTTGCAAAAATCTAAATGAAGATGGGAGGACAGCCTTACTTGCTACCTTTAAAACTTATCACATAGAATTGTATATAGTCATAAAGAGATTTTTTTAAGACAAATTAGGTAGAAAACTCAAATCCTATACCAATAAAAAAATCAATAAGTTATAGAATGTTGTTCATGAACACATAAACATAGGAAGAGGTGTGAGAGTGGTAACTTTGGGGAAAGGGAGAGGGTAGAGGGGAAGGAGGTGAACAGGGACTTTCACTTTTTACTGCTCTTTATGCTTCCCATGTGGTTTGAGTTTTTACACCAAGATTGTTTTGTTTGTAATTTATAAGAAAGGAAAAAGAATTCTGACCTTGTATTTTTAGAAAACCCTATAGACTTTATAATCACTGAGAAATGTCTCAGGCAGGCAGTTTTTGTACTAAATTGTGACTTCAGAAATGCCAAGGAAAAATGTTTCAGGCTGTCCAATTTTGGGGAAGGATATTTAACCTCTGATATTTACTAAGTTGTCTTATCATTCAAAAAATTTAACAATCAAATGGAAAACTACAATTTTACTCAATCACAATTTAGTGGGTGCTTTTGAGAAGAGCAAATGCTAGCAGTAAGTAGGTCAGAGTACACTTGAGGAGAACATAATTGTACATGAATGTTGAATAGTTAAACATAAAATGTACTTGAGATGCAAAAACAGATTTCATGTCATTATTACCTACCCCACCAATGGGACAAGTGCTGTTGGCATTATCACAAGACTCTCCCGTGTTGATGCAGTGCGGGCCAAGAATATTGGGGGACACATCTCCCAGGTTCGATGAAGCAAAAGCTGCTACATAGGGTCCCTGCCAAAAGAAACATCCAGTTGCCGTTTATTCTTTCTTTTTTTTTTTTATTTCAGGGCCAAGCAAGGAGAACAGGCAGCTCATGATCAAAAGACCCAAACTCCACAATGGCTTTCAGCATTTTTAAAGGCAATATTTGGGGGTGAAGGCTGCAGGATTCATGACTTTCTTCTCACTGATATGTTGTGAAGTAGCAGTGTGGTGCTTTAGGAATCTTAATCATCAACTTTCTGGTTCCAAACAGTCTGGGGTCTAGTGCTTGTGCTCAGCAGGTAGTCGCCATCCTCCACCTGAGTGGGGGTCTCAGTTCCTGTAGAACAACTGGTTTCAGGACTTAATGAAGCTCAGGTTCTTGATGTCTCATTGCAGAAAGAATTCAGTGAGAGACAAAGTGATACGTAAGAAGTGGATTTATTTAGAGAGAAACACACTCCACAGACAGAGTGTGGGCCATCTCCGAAGGTGAGAAAGGCCTATTCTTTCTTATTTACCACAATGAGTTCATTAAAAAGGCAACATTCAACCCACTCTGGTGAACTATTCAAAATCATTTGCATACGACAAAAGGAGGATGTACAATATTCTGAGAGAATTTTTTATTTCTGAAAAGGCTCACATTGCCATCAGCATATGTGTTATTACTCGTGATATTCCAGTTATCAATAAAGCTACTTCAAGTAGGAGAGTTTCAAATTTCTGTCTCAAACAGCAACATTTTGACAAGAAATACAATGTGCAACGAGTTATAAAATGCTGACCCATCAATCTAGTGTCTGGTGTTGTACCTGGAGCTCAGATAACCATTTTCCCTTTAAAAATAAATAGCCTATTGGCTTAAAAAGTGAAGAGCCAATCCGGATTTTTCTGTTGCACAGCTGAACCTAAATATAGCCTCCACCACCCAGACGTGCCCTCTGTGTATATTTTCTCTATCTCTTCAACCTGAAATAACAACACAAAACCTTTTAGAGTAGGGCAAGACCTTAACCTCAACCAACTGGACTACAATTCTACCTTAAATTCTTAAATTTTCTTAGGGAAAGAGATAATCAAGTATAGGAGATTATGTGTCTTTTTTTATACTAAAAAGATAATGGGAAACTCCCTTCTTTTCCCTAAAACACAGGCTAAAATGAAAAAAAATAGAGATTTGTCAACAAAGGAGCTAAAAAATCAGACCAGATGTTCATGGGCTAATATTCCCATAACATCGCACAGAAAAACCTGAACGAACTTTTTGGCCAACACAATATCTTTGTAACAGAACACTTATTCTAGGCAAGGGCCTGGGGTTCTCATCCCATCATATATTCTTCTGCAGTTAGGGGTTAGATGCTGGGGTCAAGCAGAGCAGGGTCCTTCCTCTCCAAGTATCTGCAGTCAGTAATTTACACAAAGCTGACGAGTTTCCTGGAGTACATGGACTGGGTTCCTGGACACCCCCAACTCTGATCCTATCACTCACTACATTTCAGAGTTACAAAGACAGCTCTAATGGATTAGGGTTGTCTCTGACTTAGGCCATATTGCAGGAAAGTAGAAATTCCTTGAAAGGAAATTAGGAGGGAAGTCTGGACCACAGAAAAGGACTCATTCCCTGTCCTCATTCAGATTCCTATACCATTAAGAAGGTGCTTAATAATTTTATATCTCTGAAAACAAGAGATATAAACACAACACAGTTTATCATATTTCCAAGTTAATCAAAAATTATATATGGCAAAAGTTATTATATATTAATTTGCCCTTCCTTATCCAACTAATTGTAACTTTATGAAATCATCACATCAGTAGTATTTGACACAAAGCTAACGGTCATTTAAAATTTTTCTTAGGGAGGATGGAGAATTCTTTCTATCCAAGCATGTCAGTATGTGGCATCCGTGATGACACTTTCCTCTGAAGATTTGAATCAGCTATTCTGAACACTGAATGAATGATGATACTCAATGAATTAAGATGAAGCTTTCAATGCCATAAATTCTCACCTCTCCAGGTAGATATCCTTTGTTCTTCTCTTGCTCAAAAAGGTAAGAAGCATAGCCCACATTGTCGCTGTTTACAAGATGATTGCTATTGTTCATGCTGACTGGGTGGATGGCAAACCAGCTGTAAAAGAACAGGAAGCCCTAAGTTAATGAAGAGAACCAGGTAACTGGGGTGAAAAATGAGGACTGGGCGCTTAAGGTTTCTCCAGCTGTAAAAAAAAAAAAAAAAAATTCTTTTGATGATAGGCATTCTATCAAAACATTTAGGTTCTTTCATTGTTAATGAAACTTAAATTACTAATAATATACTCAAGAAGTCTGACCACTTACTTCAATTTAAAATATTTCATCACTGTCATCTTCATCATAAGCTTTTAACAAGAGCCAATACTGGTTAGTTCCCAGGGGACATACCTAAAGAAGTGTATAGACTTTATCCTTCAAGACAGGTACGCACACGATAATTATTCAAATCAATCCTATCCAATTCAGTAGACATTTACTGAGAGTCAGCTGTGTGCCGAGCACTGAATAAATGGCAATTTACTCTAGAATCTTGCAGAAGACAAAGATGTAAACAAATGGCTTTGATACAGTGTGACAAATGTTATAAATAAGGAGGCATAAAGTGTTTGAGGACCACAGATGACTAGCAATTAATTCTTAAACACATTCCAGAGAGAAAGAACAGCAGAGTAAATGCACAGGGGTGTGAAAGAGGATGTTATGCATAATTCAGTATATCCTTATGCATAGTAATACCTTGTTTAAGTGTAGAGCTATAGAGTTCACAAGCTAATTTCACATCTGTTATTTCATTTGAATTTCAAAACAACCCTGAAAAACAGGCTGGTACTACCTGCGCCCCACAAGGTGTCTCGGAGCAGCAGTATGGAAGCCCACTTGTCATACAGGACCAAGGCTAAAGTGTGGGTCTTGTGACACCTTGTTCAGTGGCCTTTGTAGGATCAAACCTCGACACAGGTGAAAAAGGTGTTTACAGGATAGAAGGCTGTAAAGCAGATTAGCAAGAATACTCAAGAAAAGAGAGATGCCAATCAATAAATTTTCAAGCTAATTTAGGATTTTAAAAAATCTTTTGTTGATTTTTCTTCGCTGAAGGCTTTTAAAACATTTCTACCTAAGTAATATGGTACACAAAACTGAACATTGACTTAATGACTAGGGACGTTTACGGGCTTCAAGTCATCATTCAGTATTCAGTTCTCCTTACCCAACAGATGTAATATGTAGGTCAGAGGTAGCCAGCACAACACCCACGGGGGCTGGGTAGGCAACATAGGAGTTAATCTGGTTGGTACAATACGGACTGTGAATTGCGGAGAAACTTGCATAGTCTAAGGACCACCGCCTCTACTGGGCTGCGGCCAAATGCTGCCTGATGGGAGCATAAGCCAGTGCTGCCAGATCTTCCACAAATCCATGGTTTTGGGAAAATGTATCCATTTAAAAATTCTATTTAAAGAAGTAAATGGCATGGAGACCAAGGAGAAGAATGCTTACAAGTTAAGAGACTTAAGACACCAAGCCAACAAATGTAGTTTGTGGACTGTGTTTGGATTCTGACTCAAAACAACTGGAAAAAGACTGTTGATACAATCAGGGAAAACTGAACACAGACTAGGTTTTAGATCATATTAAGAAATTATTTTTAATTTTGTTGATTGTGATAATGGACTGTAGTTATATTTGTCTAAGTTTTTATCTGGTAGAGATACACACTGAAATATTCATGAATAAAATGATATCTGGTATTTTTGCTTTTAAATACTCTAGCAAAACAAACAAACAAACAAAAAGGAAAGGAGGGATGAAACAGAATGGCAGAGGACTGCTAATTATTGACGCTGGATAATGTTTCCATGGAGATTCATTAGACTAATCACTCTAAACTGGCATATATTTGAAATTTTCCATAATCGTTTTTTGTTATGCTGACATCCATTGAAAAAATTTTCCTTCCAATTTTATTGAGATAACTGACATACAGCACTGTGTAAGTTTAAGGTGTACAGCGTGATTTGACTTATGTACATCATGAAATGATTACCACAATACGTTTAGTGAACATCCATCATCTCATACAGATACAAAATTAAAGAAAAAAGTTTTTGTGATAAGAACTCTGAAGATTTACTCAAGAGCTTCCATATATAATATATAGCAGTACTGATTACATTTTTCATGTTGTACATTATATCCCTAGTACTTACACGTGGAAGTTTGTAGTACTTTTTGACTGCCTTCATCCATTTCAATTTTTTTTTAATAGTGTTAGACCAAATCACCAGTCTATAGGCTGCATTCAGCCCCCAAGGTGTGTATGTGCCACTGTGCAAAGGTACAGAAGTTTGGATTGAAGGCAGTTCTAAGGTCATTCCCTAGAAGCTACTTGCAAGGTTTCTATATGTTTTAAAACCCTTATATTCGTTTCTTTTTTGTGGTTTTTCTCTTTCTCCTAAGACTCAAGTGCCAAGGGATATTCTAGTCAACTAGTATTTTCCAGTCAGTTGAAATCTGCTTTTTTGTAGTTTTATTCCATTTAGTTTGGAAGGAAAATGAGGTGGTGGCCATGACAGTTCCAAGGCTCTCCAACCAAAATATTTCCAACATGGTCACACTGAGGTCAGCCAGATGCAACCTCTCCAGTGCAATCAAAGGAAACCCACAGAACAATTCTATCAATGTTAGACTATCATTTAGTACTTATTGGGTGAAAAACTTTATATATAGGTTCTCATTTTATTCTCACAAGAACCCTTTGAGTCAGATGCTTTCCTTATCCTCATTTCAAACCAAGGAAACAAAGGCTCAGACTGATGAAGTAACATGACCAAGGTCACAGAGTTGTAAATCAAGAAGCAGGACTATGAATCTAGGTTTGTCAGACCATAAGCCCATGTTCTTATCTGCTATGGGATGCGGGCTCTGTTCATTCAATCGCTCATTCAATATACATTTAGTTAACTCTGACTTTGTGCCAGACACTGGGGACAAAGAGATGCACGAGGCATCATCTCACCCTTGAAAAATGCTTCACAGACGATGTGACATTTGAGCTAGGTCTTAAAAGATGAATAAGTCAAGTGGGAGGGGACATGGGGATATATGTATACATATGGCTGTTTCACTTAGTTGTACAACAGAGGCTAACACAGCATTGTGAAGCAATTATACTCCAATAAAGATTAAAAAAAAAAAAATGATGAGTAGGAACGTGGCAAGGGGATGACTGGAGAAAAGACATTTGTAGCAAAGGTATGGAGATGGGAAGGAGTGCAGTGTGTTCAGAGACTGGATAATCAGCATGACCAGAGCAGAATGGATGAAGGCAAGGAGAGATGGAGGTTGCTCCATTCATTCAATCAATATGAATGTATTAGTAACCAAGTATGTGGGTGGCCTTATGTTAAACCCCAAGGAACATAGAGAGGAATCAGGTGTGTTCTCTACCATCAAGGAACCACAATAATACCTGGGTGAAAGCAAATGCTAAGAATTTTGGTCTATAATTAGACTATAGGCTTCAATTCTTATTTATTTATTTTCATTTATTTTAGACCATAGAAAATTAATTGAATTTTTTCTTTACAAAACTGAAAAAAAATGTATTCAAAAAAGTTATTTGCATTTCAGAATAAGAAGATACTGTTTTTCCTTCTCTGCCCTTTAAAATATATGCTATAAAAGTATCAGGCTTGTCACAGCAACCAAAGTACTTTGGTAAGAGATGAATATTTATAAAGATAGGCAGAAAAGTGGTCATTTTAATTTAAGAATGCTTACTTACAGTTTATTTTATCTGGTCAAAAAGTATTCATCAAAGCAAAGTTCAAGAGAGAGGAAGAAAGGTTTAGGTAGTTTCAAAAGAAGTTAGAATATAGACATAAAAGGATGACTATGTCTTTCATAATAAACTTTTTAAAATTATGATTATGTCACAGCTAGGGCAGGGCTCTACTTGAGTCAGCATGACGCAGTCAAGGTTATGATTATGTCACAGCTAGGGCAGGGCTCTACTTGAGTCAGCATGATGCAGTCAAGGTGCTGAGGAAAGTCAAGAGATTTGAGATCTTATCATTATAAGGAGCAAAGTTAGCTAAAATTTCTAGATCCCTGTTTCCTAAGACTGAAAAATAAATTTCAACTATGCTTTGTGAATCAATAAACAGCGAATTAATACAGAATAGTATAATTATTCTCTCTATGTAACTGAGACATTTTCTAGTGTCTCTTTCAATTCAGACATCGTGTACTTCCTATTCTGAAGCAGAAAAGCCAAATGCAGAATTGAGCTTCTTAAATATTCTAAAACAGTAACAACCCGTCCCAGGTGCCATTCTCTCAGACCTGAGCCGCCCTGTTCATATGGAGGTCATGCTCTGCACAAAGGTGACCGGCAAAGGGGTAAGTGGAGGCTGAAATCCAGCCCCCTCTCAGCTCCCCGAACAAGGCACCTTAGTCAGCCCAGAGAAGGGAGCGCCTTTGTGTGCTGTGCACCAAGTCCTATGTGCTAGGTGTGGCCATCTCCAACCTAAGTGCCCAGCAATAGGGGAAGAGAATATTGTACCTCCATTCAAAGGTAGTGTTCATGAAGATGTGTAATAACATGGGAGCCCTTTGGACAAATACAATAGAAGATGCTGTAGTGGATTCAATAGTGTCCCCCCCAAAATTCACATCTACCAGAACCTCAGAATGGGACCTTATTTAGACATGGTCTTTAGAGTGTAAACGAGGTAAAGATCAAGTGAAATGATACTGGCTTAGGTTGGGTCTAAAATCCAGCAACTAGTGTCCTCATAACAAGCGGAAAGGGACAGAGAGACACCCAGAGATAGAGATGTAGGCAATGTGAACATGAAGACAGAGATCGGAGTGATGTATCTACAAGCCAAGGACTGCTGGCAGCCACCAGAAGCTAAGAGGAAGGCATGGAACTGATTTTCCCTCAGAGCATCCAGAAGGAACCAAGCCTGCCAACACCCTGATTTCAGACTTCCGGCCTCTCGACCTGTAAGAGAACAAATTTCTGCTGTTTTAAGCCAGCCACTCTGTAGTGCTTTGTTATGGAAACCCTAAGAAACTAATATAGAGGCCATACGTCTTAGTGGCTAAGAGCTCTGGAATCAGACACAAGTTACTTAACTTATTTGAAACTCGGTATTCATATCTGTAACATAATGATAATAGTATTATCTACCTCATGGCATTTGACAATTAAAGGAACAAAAACATCTGAAGTGCTTAGCACAAAGACTGGTTTGTGCTAAGAATGGAATAAATCATCACTACGATGGTGTTGATGCTGATTTTGATACTGCTGCAGCTGGTGGTGGTGATGACTATAAGGGAAAAAGATATCCAAAGCCCTGTGTATATGCGTGTTTCATAAAGTAAACACAATATTAAAATATATGATGTGTGTGCATGTGTGTATTCAACACACGTATATTCACCCCATATAATATGAGCTTTAAATAACTAAATGAGGAAACGCTGCCCTCTTGTGGCAGAGACTTGAGGGCTTACAAAATACCAACGTGTCCTCTCTCCTTCCCAGTCCCTCTGGCAGGGTGGGGCATGTGAATCTGACCAATAACATATGTGAAGAAGGACCACCCAATTTTGATTAGACTTTGCATGAGTGGGAAATGTGCACATTAAAATCTTTAATGTGTTAAGCCACTGGAATTTCATGGTCTATTGCATCCCCTGGCATTAATGAACACCTCTTAACACTGAATTAACACACCACTTTTTCACCTGCCTTACCATCCTCCTGGCCTCACCCCAGTACAGACTATTGGGAAAAGGAAAGCAAAGGGTGTTGCATCGTGTTATACTGTAAGGGTTATTAGGCCCGGAATTTTACCCAAAGGGCAACCTGAATTTGAAACAAGCAGAAGCAATGACTCCAGACCAGACTACTCAGATTAAAGGACAATGGGCTGTAGCCAGAGGACCCCTTCTAAAGTTACAGGTAAACTTGGTGGCCAGCATCCTGGAGAACCTTTCTACCATCTCTGCTCAAGAGAAGAGATGTCCATTCTCAACTACTCATTTTGTTATCTTCAAAAGTCCTGGATGAAAAAAAAAAACCAAAAATACCCTCTCAATAATGTTACTGGAGAGATATCCGGTTTGGGTGGATTCCATTAAGTTCATTAAGTTACTGCAATCAAAATTCTTGCATCCCAAATAGTATGATTAAGCAATCAACAAAAGTAAAACAAGAAGTAGCCAATAAGAATAGTTTTTTAAATTCAGCCTAACTACCCAGGCAGGAACTGAAGAAATTGAAAGGAAAACAAGAATGATTTGGCTTTTTTGGGTCTATTACTTAACATTTGTAAAGCATGTTAAAACCAAAATTGGCAAGAGCACAGGAAACAACGCTCCATTCATGCTTGGGTAGAAGCAGTGTAAACCAGCAAGTTTTCCAGAGGACCATTTGGCAAATTATGAGAAAAGCTGTAATAATTAATATCCCTCTATTGGCTCAGCAACCCCACTTCTAGGAATTTAGCTTAGGGAAATCATTGGCAATATATACAAGATATCTGCTCATGAATGCTTATCACAGTGTACTTTATGATAGAAAAAAGCTATAAACTGAAATGTCAAATGATTGGTGATTTATTTGGTACATTATCATACATATAATGGAACACTATACAACAATTTTAAAATAGTGATTTAAAAAATACTACATTTTTTATGGCTGAGTAATATTCCCCTGCATATATGTGCCACATCTTCTTTATCCATTCATCTGTCTATGGACACTTAGGTTGCTTCCATGTCCTGGCTATTGTAAATAGAGCTGCAATGAACATTGTGGTACATGACCCTTTTGAATTATGGTTTTCTCAGGGTATATGCCCAGTAGTGGGATTGTTGGGTCGTATAGTAGTTCTGTTTTTAGTTTTTTAAGGAACCTCCATACTCTTCCCCATAGTGGCTGTATCAAATTACATTCCCACCAACAGTGCAAGAGGGTTCCCTCTTCTCCACAGCCTCTCCAGCATTTATTGCTTGTAGATTTTTTGATGATGGCCATTCTGACCAGTGGGAGGTGATACCTCATTGTAGTTTTGATTTGCATTTCCCTAATGATTAATGATGTTGAGCATTCTTTCATGTGTTTGTTGGCAACCTGTATATCTTCTTTGGAGAAATGTCTATACTCAGCCATAAAAAGAATGAAATTGAGGTATTTGTAGTGAGATGGATGGACCTAGAATCTGTCATACAGAATGAAGTAAGTCAGAAAGAGAAAAACAAATACCGTATGCTAACACATATATATGGAATCTACAAAAAATTGTTCTGAAGAACCTAGGGGCGGGACAGGAATAAAGACACAGATGTAGAGAATGGACTTGAGGACACGGGGAGGGGGAAGGGTAAGCTGGGAAGAAGTGAGTGAGTGGTATGGATATATATACACTACCAAATGTAAAATAGATAGCTAGTGGGAAGCAGCTGCATAGCACAGGGAGATCAGCTCGGTGCTTTGTGACCACCTAGAGGGGTGGGATAGGGAGGGTGGGTGGGAGTGAGGGAGACACAAGAGGGAAGAGATATGGGGATATATGTATATGTATAAGCTGATTCACTTTTTTATAAAGCAGAAACTAACACACCATTGTAAAGCAATTATACTCCAATAAAGATGTTAAAAAAATAATAATAAAATAAAAATTAAAAATACTACATAGCACTGAAAGATATTCATAAGGTAATTCTAAATGAAAAAGTTGCCAAATTGTATACACAATAAAGTGTCATTTTCAAAAACTAAAGAAAAATAAACATGATTAGGTAAAGGTCTGAAAGGCTATATAACAAAATATTAGAAGTTATTGAGGCCCAGGACTACCAGATGATTTTAAATTTTTATTTTTGTTCACCTTAGAAATTTTAGGAAATACATGAACAAAAGGAAGATTTTTTAAAAACAACTGTACAACACCAAGAGTGAACTCTAATGTAAATTATGGACTCTGGGTGAAAATGACCTGTCAACGTAGGTTCTTGGATGGTAACAAATGTACCACTCTGGTGGGAGGTGTTAATAATGAGGGAGGCTGTGCATGTTTGGGGGCAGGTGTATATGGGAAATCTCTGTACTTTAATTTTGCTGTGAATCTAAAACTGCTCTGAAGAATAAAGTCTATTAAAAAACAACTTTGCCAGCACTGGCATAGTGTCACTTCTCTCATCTTTTATTGATCAAAGTGGTCCCGGGGCTGGCCAAGTTTCAAGGGCTGGAAAAATCTCCACTCCTGAAGGGGACTGGCAAGGTCACTTTGTATAGAATACATAAGATAAGAGCTATTGTTGCCACCATCTTTGGAAACTATAATTTTCCATTTAAAGATTTTTTTTTAGTCTATCAATCCCAAAAGGAATAAAAAGCACTGAAAAAGTGAGATAAATAGCAAAGTGAAGAGATATAGACAAGTCCAGATACATAATAATCATAACTCATAAAAATAAACTAAATTCAGTCATTAAAAGATGAAGATTATCAGAGTAAAAAACAAATAAAGCTATATGATATTCATAACAGACACTTCTAAAATGTAAGAACAAATAAGAGTTGAAAGAAAATGATAGAAAAAATATACATGGCATATTCTAACCTACAGAGAGCTGAGTTAGCTATATTAACTGAAAATACATAGATTTTTGAGACAAAAAATTTATTATTAGGTGTAAAGAGAATCACTACAAAAACAAATAAAAGGCACTTCAGATACATGGAGATAACATTGTTAATATTTTTTATAGTATTTTAAAGCTTCTAGTACCCATAGTATATGAAACTAAGAGAGCATCTACCTTGAAAGAATGACCTTTTAGTCATGTTTATTTCTTATCATACATTCCACATAGGAAAATAGGCAGAAGAAAATGTACCTGAACATTAACCATGGTTGACTTTGGAAAGTAAGTCCAATGTCTTCTGCCAGTTATGACAGCTGGCTTTTACAGCTTTGGTTTCTAAACTTGGGACAATTTAAATTAACAAGTATGATTAATCTCTGCTATCAGTCAACTCTCATCACCCTCGTCAGCAGAAAGCCCTTTTTAAGCACCTTCACTTTACATAGGCATGGACTAGACACAGAACGAAAACTCACTACATAACCAAGGCCTACACTTCACTGAAAAGGGAGAGCACAAATAAGCTGGTAGGAAAGTTGGAGCAAGAAGACAGCGTCAAGCTTCACAACAACATAGAAGAGGCAGAATAGGAAAGAGAAATTCAGGATGTAGAAACAGAGCGGGGCTTCACAAACCAGAGCGAAGGCTAATGGAGAAGGTATTTATAAAGACATGATGATGAGATGCAGAAAAGACGTCAAGAATGGCTGGTGAAAGGCAGTCACTTAGGTTTCCACATTTGCTCTCGGCATGGGGTTAAGTACACTGAGGAGAGAATGTAGCGGGGAGAATAGAGAGCCATAGAGGATAAACAGTTAGAAATTATAATCCAAGAATTATAGTCATAGTCAGAAATCATAGAGAAGATTTATACACACACACCCCTCAAACTGAGTTCCATAAGTCAGTATCATTCGAATGAATTAATTTCATAAATTGGGTTTTTCTAAGTGTATACATAAATTATTCGAATAGGTTGCACAAATCACTGCCCCTTGTTGTCTTCTGAAAATGTGCCTTGAAAGGATAACCCCTTTCTGTAAAAATAAAAGGATTTGCAATGTGTAAAACAGAAGACAATAGAGAAATTATTCAAAAACCTGCTCAGACCTTCCTTCCAGCTCTGAAGGAAGCCGTGCCATACTGACTCCTAAAGCGTTAATGAGGTGAGAAAAAAACAAAAAAGGAGGGTCCATGCCACTCCTACAAACTTGAGAAAGGAAACTTGGCAGACGGGAAAAGATAGGAGAAGGGAAGAGAAGTGAGACAGAGCCTGTCCGGCTGCACCACACTTGAGGAAATGAGTCAGTGTTCCCAGCTGCCACTCCCAGAGCCTCCATTCAGGTTATCTGCCTACCCCTGTGATTCTTCTCTTGGTACAGATATTTGAAACCTGTTTTGTTTTCTCCCTTCATCGTCTCTTCGTTCCATAGCATCTTACTACATCAGGATCTCCCAGAACTCCACTCCACAGACTCCTTCTTTGAGGTGCCTTCCAGAATCTCCCTAAGTGAATTTTGTGACTGCCACACAGCTTATACTTTAATACAGAACATCCCAAACATGTTCTCCACGTCTGGAGAAAAATCATTTACTGTTTTTTCATACAGTAGTATCAGTCAAAAAGAAATATTTTCCTTATAGACAGATCAACTGAGGCAAATGTTGGCCTTACAATTGTAGAGGACTTGATGGATTATGGAATAGTTTCATTAACATAATTCTTTCATCCCTCAAGTCACTACTCTTCCTAACCCTTCAAGAGCCCCCAACTCCCAACCCCAGCTGAAAACACTTCAGTGATTTTCTATTCCCCTTTGTTTAAAGACCCAAATCTTTATCATGGCATCTAATCTCTACCTCTGAATTTAATTCACAACACCATGCCCCACTGTCCTCGCACTCCAGCCACACAGAACTATCAGCACCTCAAACAGGCCACAGGACTTTTGCACATGTTTTCCCATCTGTGTTAATTGTTCTTTTTTACCCCCCACTTTGCCAGTTAATTCTTACCCTTCCTTTGGTTTTCAGTTCCATTGTCTCTTCCTCAGGAAAGCCTTTCCCAATCTCCCTGACCAGGTCAAGTCCCTTTAAGATAGCTCTTCATACCTTCCTTTCTTAGCAGTTAACCCAATTATAATTATACATGCGTTTGTATGACTATTTGATTACCTTTTGTCTCCACCAGTAGACTATAAGTTCTATAAGAACCACAACTAGTAGACTATAAGTTCTATAAGAACCACAACCAATTTTTTTCTCAGTGTATCTGTATAGTACTAGTTCAGTTCATGACACACATCTTCCACAATATTTAATAAATGAATGAATGCATAATAATCTCTATGTGGAGAGACGTTACAACTACATTTGAGAAATGTGGAAACTGAGTCTCAGAGATTTTAAAGGATTTGCTCAAGGAGCACAGACACAGGTATTTGACTCCTGACATGACCATTTACTGGAAATGCATCATTCCAAGGACTGGAAAGCACTTCCTGGCACATAGTAGGTGTCTGGTGCAGACTTGTTGAATGAAGAAATGAAAACAATAATGAAAGTAGCAAGGAATAAATTATGAACTTCAACATGGTTTTCAGGGTGAAGAGAATAGTCTTGGCTGTGACATTGGGCAGGTCGCATCACCTTTCCAGGCCTCAGCTGAAGTTTAAACTTCGATGATCTTCATGCTCTGCAAATCTGAGGTTCTGTGCTTCTAAACTCCTCATACCTTGGCATCCTGCCTAATAGCAGGTACCTACATATGGTGGCTGAGTTACTCAGCAG
This sequence comes from Monodon monoceros, assembly GCF_005190385.1. Classification (NCBI taxonomy): domain Eukaryota; kingdom Metazoa; phylum Chordata; class Mammalia; order Artiodactyla; family Monodontidae; genus Monodon; species Monodon monoceros. The sequence continues at coordinate 43,888,606 of NW_021703781.1, forward strand.
CCCAGATTTGACTTTATGCTTTGGATCATTTTTACTGTATTCAAAGAGCAATTATCCCTATGCAACAAGAGGCAATTGCAGGGGCAATTTCATCAAGGATAATATACGGCGGCTATAGAAACAACAGAAAGTTATTGCAGGCTGTTAAGCACAGCAGATGGAAAAGCATTGTTATAACCTTGACAGCTGACCCTGGGACTTCCAGATATGTTATATAGTTATATGCAAGGAAGCAAAGAGAATCTGGTCCCCAAAATAGCATTTTGAGTGTCCTCTTGGCATTCTTCAATGATTCAGAAACTAAATCAAAGTGAGAGAGTGGCATGGACATATATACACTACCAAATGTAAAATAGGTAGCCAGTGGGAAGCAGTCACATAGCACAGGGAGATCAGCTCGGTGCTTTGTGACCACCTAGAGGGGTGGGATAGGGAGAGTGGGAGGGAGACACAAGAGGGAAGAGATATTGGGATATATGTATAGCTGATTCACTTTGTTATACAGCAGAAACTAACACACCATTGTAAAGCAACTATACTCCGATAAAGATGTTAAAAAAATAAAAAATAAAGGAACGAGTGTATGTATATGTACAACAGAATCACTTTGTTGTACACCTGAAACTAACACAACATTGTAAATCAACTATAATCCAATAAAATTAAAAATAAATTTTAAAATAAAATAAAATTTTAAAAAAGGAAATCATGAATGGTCTCAGTCATTCAGCCAAGAGTTAAGTAGAAACTATAAGGGAAAAGGCACTTTCTTCTCCTAACAAATTGGGAATTCTCTAACTAGTCATACATACATGTCCTTATCCTGTCTCCTAACTAAATTCCCCATTAAAGTGATCCAAAATCAAGAGCTAGGTTAGCTTTCTAGATTCATCTCTCAGCCACTCCTTGACCTAAGCCCATAATCTGGCCTCACAATGCAGTTTTATCATGGCTCCATGAGAACTCCCATGGCTCCTTCAGGTCCAGTTCAGTGTCATTTCCTTTTTGAAGCCTTTCACAATGCTCCCAGGTAGAGCTCAGTGCTACCACCTCCAAATTCCCACAGCATTTATTTATGCCCAGGTGACAGCACTGATGGCCATCTGATTATGTTATGATTATTTGTCTGTCTCTTGTCTCCTGCCCAGATCACCCCACTAGCCTATAAAACTAAGATAGGGACTTTGCTTTATTCATAATAATATACCCCAAGCACACAGTTGCATGCCTGACATTTAGAAAGCCTATTGAGTTAAATGCTAGGTGGCAACTAATCAGTAGATGAATTAACTGTAAACAAAGAATGAGTCCTATTATATCAACCCACATAATAAAGGTTATTTTATCAGGGAACTTTTAGTGACCTCACTTTAACCCCAAAGAAGTAACACCAATGCTAAGAGTTTCAAGCACTCTGAGATGCCAATGATGGCATTTTTAGAAGAGGTAGAATGTTATTCTACTACTTACCTTTTAGCTAAAATTATTAAACTCTTTTTATGCCAGGCACAGAACTAGAGTTTTGTATGCACTATCTCATTTAATCTTCAAACAATCCCATGAGGTATCATTATTCCCATTTTCAAACAAAATACTTGAGGTGCAAGTAGATAAATTACTTTCCCTAGGCCACAGGGCTAGTAAGGGGCAGAGCTGGGGCTTGAATTCAAGTCCTAAAACCTATATCTAAAACCTAAATGCTAAAAGCCAAACTCCTTATCACCATGCTGTTCTCTGCCCAGTTATAGGACCAACCCTAGTATCTGAACTGTGGGTCAGTCTGCAATGTTTTTCTTCACCTCGTATTACTTTCAAGTTACTTAATTTTATTCACATAGCAACTTTTACTTAGGTATTTTATAATCTCCCGGAAGACTCCTACCACCTTTAAGAACAGCTATTATCAACATTTAAGGACTCATTTTATCCCTCAATTTTAGAGTAAGAAAACTGAGACACAGCAGTTAAGTAACTTGACCAAAGTCACACAGCCACTAAGAATGAGAGCCCAGAATGAACACAAGCCATTTGACTCTTGCACCTACGTGCTATCATCCACTTCCTTAGGACAGTTCTGTGTCAGTTTGGAAGTCCACGGGTCAAGGTGTCTGAGACTGTTACCCACCCAGACAATTCCTGAGTCAGTTCAACCGCAGCAACCAAAATCACACATGAATGCAAATGCTTTCTTGTCAAAGAAAACAAAATTCATATGTATTCTTACGTATAAAATGGAGCTAAAATCTGTGCCAAGATGTAATTTTGCCTCATCTGCTTCCGTTAGGTGGTCTCGGTTCTGCTTTTATCACTAATTGGCATTGTCCTACATTAGACTTAATCCTTTCAGAAAAGTACAGGTAAATAACCTCAAACCCATAATCACTTGCTGGTTGGTCAGATTGTTTTCTCATTTCCAAGAGATCATTGTCTACCACGATATGAGATCTTGATACAGTAATAACCACTAGCATTTACTGAATCTATTATATGTCAGACGCTATGCTAAACTTCTTCACCCAGATCCCTCATTCACATAATCCTTTTATTAGTCCTGTTTTACAGGTGAGGAACTAAGCCCTGGGATGTTGAGAACGTTGCCTGAGGGCCCATGGCTGGACCCCAGATATGATTCAACCACTCAGCTTATTCTCAGCCTCTGCTGTCACTGTTCTGGTCTCTTTTTCCCCCCTGTAATTAAGGAAAATCATTCAAACAGAAATTTTTTTTTTTTTTAAGTAAATAGAGTACCTGATAAGACCCAGGTCGTCTCCGTTCAAATCTACCATTTTCAAGAGTACCATTTCCTTGTCTGTATTTGAAGAATACCTAGTCAGCAAAACAGAGGAACTTAGTGAGTTCGAGGTTAGAGCCTGGCCCTCATGTATGACCCCCTCAGCCAGAAGCTGACACAAAAACCAAAACCAAAATGACTCTCAGTAAGCAAGGCTCCCTGACACTCTAGTTCTACAAACTGCATCCAGGATCTCATTTCTCAGCTAAAGAAATGATTTGCAACTGTGAGCAAAGGGGCATTAGGTCAGCTAACTGGAGATGAAATATACATTTTTATGTAAAATATGCAATATTATATAGCATATGTTATTTCTTAAAAAAAGGTTTTGTCTTTGAAATATCTACTCATACTAAATTTTAGTGAAATCTCTTAAAAATAGCAGGGAATGTGCAAAATCAAAAGCATTCCTGACCTACAATTTAAAGGGTTCTTTTATGTCCTTTCAAGGGAAATCAGATTATATTTTCTAAAAATCAACTCCTTTGAAATCTTTTAAAAAATATAGAGACAAATATGAAATGTCAAGTGGTCAAGTTGAACTGCGATATTATTTTACTCTGCTATAGTAGCCAAGTACTTCTCTTCTGTCACAAACCTCGTTCATCACATAAAAAATTAAAAAATAATGGGCTTCCTTAGTTGTCCCATTCAATTATGCCAGTTTTATGTCTTGCTGGCATAATGTCTTATGTCTTGAAAGAGTTATTCATTAGTCGAACAAATATATGTTATGCACATTTTTATATTTTCCAGATGAGAAGCAGAGAACCCCTAAATTAAGATTTAAGTGGATCTCTAAATGTTACACAGCTAGGAAGTGATAAAGCTAAGATGAGACCACAGTTGTGCCTTCTTTGAAAGCCCAGAGTCCTTCAAACATTCACATCTGACTCCCACAACCAGCAAAGGGGGAAGACATGTGCATAGGCTGGTCTGTGCTTCTGCATTCTCTTTTTATTTCTGCTTGTCTTAGATTATCAGCATGTTTTTAAATTATTTCAGCTTTAATACCCTTTCAGGATCTCACCATACCCATCAAGTTACAACCCTGTTCTTAGATTTTGTTGCTGGTTCCTAAAGGAAACACATGATTTTATCTAGATAATCGTACCCTCACCTTGCTCTCTCTGACTGTGGATTCTGAAGGTACGAAGAAGGGCTTCGATTGATCTGTGCACCATCCACATTCCCTTTATTGATAAAGATTTTGCCTGGTTTCATATTTGCATGTGCTATCTCAATGCTCTATACGTTAAAAAAAAAAAAAAGTTGTAAAGTTAGAAATCCTGGTGGGCATTAAGACTTAGTTGATATAAACAGAAGAGCCCTGTGGAAAATTCCTTTTGTCTCCAACTTGTCCCTGCTATGGGATGAAAGCTGGAGAACCACAAAGCTGGTGTCATTCTGGGGGTAACAGACATGACCTTCAGGGTTGAGATGAGGAAATGCTGTTTATAGGGAACGACCTGAGTGTCTCAGGACTGCCAAGTCAGGAACTGTCTGCCATTTCAGATGGCCAAAATGGGAGACTTGACCGTACAACTCTCCATCCCCCTGCTCACACCCTCTAAGGCAGAGCTTTTCAAACTTTTTGGACTGAGAAATATAGTAATTGATATATTTTTCATCATAACTCAATACACATCAAGATATGTATCCTAAAACAAAAGTTCACAATACAAACTATACCCTGTGTGTCATGCATTATGTTATTTTCCAATCTCTTTTAGTTCCTTTCTTAAAGCTTATCACAACTTTATGAAATTGATTTCATAAAGCCATTCATAGACTGTTATTTGCTCTTTGAAAAACATTGTTGTAAAGACATTTCTTCCTTTGCCAGATGGATCCCTGGATTTGGGGGCAGCGGATGGTGGTAATTTTATGAGAAAAAGTAGGGAGGGACTAAACCTGAGAGACAAAGGAATGAAGAAAACATTAGCAAGGATTCTATGAGAGAAAATAATTACCTGGAAGACAGGAGAGAGTAGTAAAAGCTACCCAAACCAGGAATGGGAGAAGGGTTTGAGGGTATCAGTTCAGAGCCCCACGTCAGTCTAGAGCTGCAATAGAGGACTTGAGAAATGAGGGTGTGTGGTGTAAATTGGATCCCCTTCTATGCTCTTTGGGAAATACAAGGAAGGCTCGAAATTATTTGTGATTACTTTGAGTTCCTTGGTGGATTTCTTTTCAAGTGACTTTGTGCAGAGAACTGACTATGTGGGACCCTATAATTTATAAGGGTTAGATACAAAATGTTTTCTGTGTCTTTGGGTGACAGTATGAGGCTTACTGCCATAGAACCCTCTTCTCCCAATCAATCAGCGCCTCAGGACTAGCATCCCACAGCTCAGAACCAGAAGCTACAAGGGAGTCAAAAAGGAGAAAGGGAAGTAGGTGCTAAGACTGTGCTCAGACCGAGATCCTATAGGGACTCTCCGTATCATACCACACCACTCCTAAAACACTGTAAGCAATGCTAAAGAACATTGGGGTCCTCTGGGGTCCCTTGCCTACCTTCATGATGCCAGCAACCATGTACTCAAAAGTTCGATTGCTAAATCCTCCACTGGCAATCACAAATGTAGAGTACTGGAAATATCCTGCTGGAGCCGAGTGTGTGTGAGTACCACTCAGGATAACGTTGTCTCTTCTGTACATGGAGCCATATTTACTCTGCAGCCTGTTCAGGACCTTTAAGAAAGGAAAACAAAACAAAACAAAACTAAGAAGAGGAATAACATAGGAGCGTAGCCTGAGAAAAAGCGCTGATGGGTCTAACCACTGAGCCATATCAGTGACATCCCTGTCAAGTGACCTTTCACTCTATGCTTGAGTTTATCGTCTCAGTAACAGCAACATCAACAATAATTGCAGTCGCTAACATTTTATAGATTCTTGCTGTGTACGAGCACAATGCTAAGTATTACATACATCATGTCATTTAAAAATCTCTATAACACCACCAAGAGGTGGGTATTTTTAATCTTATCTTTTGCTGGAAACATTGACATGTACAGAAGTTAAATAGTTTGCCCACAGGTCTAATAAAGAGCAGAGTCAGAGTCTAGATCCAAGTCTAACTATACAACCAGTATTCTCACCTGCTCATTTCCAGACACTGTTCTAAGCACTAGGGACATATGAGGTCCCTATCCTGGAGAGGTTTTTATTCTAGTGAGGGAAAGATAAATAAATATGCAATATTATATTATACAGTGATAAACTCTATGAAGAAAAATATAGCTAGGTAAGGCAAAAGAACATGATAGGTGTTAGTGAGGAAAGATCTTCCCAAAGATGTTACCTTTCATCAGAGGCTTAACTGAAGAGAGCAAACTGGTCATGCAATACCAGGGGGGAAAGCATCTCAGGAGCAGTGCAAAGTCCTCTTTACTGCCTCACTTCCCAAAATGAAAAACTCAACATTCCCAGACACTTACACTTATTGGCCTGGGGAAGCCACCCGCTGTGACCTGAGGACACCCCAGCAATCCTGTGGAGAGGCCCATGTGGAAAGGAACCATCTTGTCAGCACTGACTTGCTAGCCGTTTGGTGAACAACCATAGAAGGTGACCCTTCAGACACAGGCAAGCTTCAAACAACCTCAGCCCCAGCCAACATCCAAGTTCAACCTCATGATACAAAAGTAATGATATGTGACTGTGGTTCTAATATGTCAGAATCAGCCAACCCAGCCATTCTAGGATTTCTAACCCACAAAAATCCTGAGCACTAATACATGATTATTGTTGTTTTAAGCCACTGAGTTTTCTGGATGACTTGCTGTACAGCAGTAGATACCTAATCCAAAGAGACTCAGTAAATGTTCATTGAATTAATCAATGAACATCCAGATGAATAATTAATGTTTTGGGGTGGTATAGACACATCAAGAAAACAAAAGAAAAAATTAGTGATGTTGCTGAGTAGCTTTTTTTTTTTGGTTGAAATGTCTGTTTTTTATTGAAGTATAGTTGACTTCAAAGGCTACATTAGTGCTGAATACCTATATCTGATTGTGCTTTAATCGACTGCAATCTAAAGTTTGGTATTACTGTGGTTTCTCTGTGGAAGATGCCTTGACTTCATGTCAAAAATTACTAAAATGTTCCAGCAAAAGTGTCAACCCCAGGCAACCTTCCTCAGTGTAAGATACTATCACCTAATACCAGGGACAATGACGGAAACTCATTTATGGCAGAGCTGGAAAATACTACTTATCTCATGCACTCAGTCCTATTCATGGATGGTTGCTATCCAAAGCAATGTGTTGAGAAGGATTCTGAATCCAAATCTGAGCTTAGCAAAAAAAGAGTGCCTTCTGGTGGGGGAGGGGGAGGCGTGCAGCATCTTAGTTCCCCAACCAGGGATCGAACCCACACCCCCTACAGTGGAAGCACAGAATCTTAACCACTAGACGGCCAGGGAAGTCCCAAAAGAGTGCCTTTTTTGATTAGCAATGCTGTCCACCTTGAGTATGATATAGGCAGTAGTATGTTGATAAACTGTTTCTCTGAAAGAAAAAAGAATAGCCCTCATTTGTATCATCTGTCAATTTCTGTGGCACAAATACACTCACCATAGTGAATTTCAAGCTACCAAAAGTTTAACCACTAACTCACAAAGTTCCTAAATATTTAACAATCAGCTCTCATGAGCTGGTACAAGCCAGTTCCAGCACACCAATGGTACATGAGGAAGCAGCAGCAACTGGTGTGCTATATACTGAAAATACATAAAGACATGCATTCAACCTCTTCTATTTTAGGTGAAGAGCTCCACCACCTTCATTCTAAGTCACGTGGTCATTGAATCAGGAAGGAGATCTTACAAACCATCTTCATGCCTCATTAACCTCTCCATGCCCCAAACACTGATTCCTAGGTTACCACATCCACATGAGCAACCATGTAATTACCAGGCAAATGTGGAAAGGAAATAGGATATAACTAGACCAACATTACCAGCCCACACTCTCCTTCCCAATAAGGTTCCATGTTCCTTCTGTTTGATCCTAACTCCAGCCCCAACTCTTCATCACTCTTACATATTCTTTCACACAGTAAATATTACTGCTTCATGAAAAAGAAATGTCTGTAGGGAGAAGGGGAAACAGTCAATGAATGGACACCATGAAAGCTTAACTAAAGTCAAAAGCTGATGTTCTTACAATTCTGTAACCAAGACAAGAAGGTCTTAGAAAAGAAGGAACTGCCAGTCAACTTTAGAGCTCCCTGTCCCACACATTTTTATTCCTAAAGAACTGTAACATTAGGATTTTTAGAATTCAGTGCATTTTTTCAGGTTTATGCAAGAATCAAGCTCCTGAAAACATAGAAATTATGAATCTTGAATTTTAAAACAAAAGAAAAAGACTACCAACAGCTTACAGAAATCTTATCCTAAACTACAGTCTCTGATATGAAGTCAGACATGTGGGACTTCTGGGGAAAAAGAAAAAAATTAAAAACTCAGTCATGTAATAACAATGCCTGCCAATAGCCATTATAAGTAGCATGTTTCCTACTTCATGAAAGGAGGGCTATTTTAACATAGAGCAAAGAAGTGACATTAATGTCTATCGCTCACTTCTTCAACTGCAGTTTCCATTCCATTTCCTATTGCTGACACTCTTGGGAACATGACATAGAAAGAGTTAGAAAAGTCATTCTGCTTTCCTGCCCTGCCTCACTGCTCAGGGATCTTCTTTAATCTTTATTCCATGCTGGAAATTTCAGCAATCTCAAAGCTGAGACAGAGAATCTGACTAAAACCAGGTGTTATGCAGGGAGATCAGCTCCGTGCTTTGTGACCACCTAGAGGGGTGGGATAGGGAGGGTGGGAGGGAGGGAGACGCAAGAGGGAAGAGATATGGGAACACATGTATATGTATAACGGATTCACTGTGTTATAAAGCAGAAACTAACACACCATTGTAAAGCAATTATACTCCAATAAAGATGTAAAAAAAAACAACAGGTGTTATAGTAAGTTTAATGGCACTAGTTTAGTTACATTTATTTTTCACACTTTCCCCTTGGATTAACTTGGGATAAGTAAGTGGGTTCATTTATAGGTCTTTCCTCTGGGTCTCAGATTGTAAGGGGAAGTAAAAATAGGAGGAGATGGTTAAATGGTGCCCAGTATTAACTTCATAGTGGTCTACAACCCAATACATTAACCTGCTATCCCCTCCACACTCCACCCCAAAGTGTCTGTTTTGACTCTATTTCTACTTAATGACCTCACCATTTCCTAATCAGAACCATTTTTGATTCCTCAGAAAAACAGTATAGTGCTATGGTAATGAGCATGTGCTCTGGCAGGAAGATGTCAATGTCTGAATCCCACCTCGGACAGTTCCTAGCTGCGTACACTTGGACAAGTTACTTGGTCCTCTGCAACTCAGTTTCCCAGTCTGTCAAATGACATAATAATAGTACCTCCCTCATACAGTTGTTTGGAGGATTAAATGAATTAATATATATGAAGCACTTAGACCAATACCTGACTCGTCACAGGAACTATGTCAAGTGTTAGCTTTTATGCCAATTCATCCCCAAATCTCATTAGCATTTAATTTGACTTTTTACCACCATATAGTCTCACTGCTGTCCCATTGGTTTAAAACTTTTAGGCCAGCATTACATAGTATAGGGGAAGTGGCCAGGTAAAGTTTAAATCCCTCCTGCAATGCTAGTTTCCCTTTCTAGTTCTTTCAGCCTTTTAACACCTTGTAAAATTCCCCCATATTAAATCCCCTGTTTGAAATGCCTAGTGTGATTACTGTTTTCCCAACTGGACTCTTATCAATAGAGCCTTGATGCTAATTTAAGGAATCTGCCAATTTGTGTCTTCACCGCTAGCTCTAGTCTATCACAATCCACCTCGAACATCACTGTCTGATGAATCATCCTAAAGCACAGTTGTCTTTGCATCACTCCTCCACGCAAAAGTTTTCTAAGAATCCCCATCACCCACAGAATTAAAAGCAACCTGGCATCCCAGGACCCTACAAATTATGACCAACACACCTTCCAGGTACACCTCCAATTACATGCCTACATGTGTCCTAACAGAACTAATCTGTCTCTTCAAATACATCTACACTTCTCCCTTGTGCCTCTCTGTGTCCATGTTGTCCCCTCGATTTGATAGCTCTTCCTCCCCATGTCAACCATTTAAAATTCTCCCCATTCAAGTGTCACTTCCACTTTGAATTTTCCTCTAGTTTCCATTTCCTGAATCCCTGTGTTGTACTTTTAAAGTACTGTATGTCCACAAATTCTTCAATACCCCTGGCTTCAAGAGGTGAAGTATAACTCTCCCACCTGTGAGTGTGAACTAGACTTGGTGACTTGCTTCTAAGGATAGAACAGGGTGAAAGTGACGGTGTGCATCTTCTGAGCCTGGGTTATGAAAGGCACTGTGGTTTCTTCCCTGCTCTTTTTTTTTAAAAATTAAAGTATAGTGGATGTACCATATTACATAAGTTACAGGCATACAATATGGTGATTCACAATTTTTAAAGGTTATGCTCCATGTATAGTTATTATAAAAGATTGGCTATATTCCGTGTTGTACAATATATCCTTGTAGCTTATTTTATACATAATAATTTATACCTCTTAATCCCCTAACCCTATATTACCCCTCCCCTCTTCTCTCTCCCCACTGGTAACCACTAATTTGTTCTCTATATCTGAGTCTGTTTCTTTTTTGTTATATTCACTAGTTTGTTCTATTTTTTAGATTCCACATACAAGTGATATCATACAGTATTTGTCTTTCTGACTTATCTCACTTAGCATAATACCTTTCAAGTCCATCCATGTTGTTACAAATGGCAAAATTTCATTCTTTTTATGGCTGAGTAGTATTCCATTGTATATATGTATATACACCACAGCTTCTTTATCCATTCATCTATTGATGAACACCTAGGTTGCTTCCACATCTTGGCAGCTGTAAATAATACTGCTATGAACATGGGGGTGCATATATCTTTTCATATTAGTGTTTTCATTTTTTTCAGATATATACCCAGGAGTGGAATTTCTGGGTCATATGGTAGTTCTATTTTTAATTTTTTGAGACACCTCCATACTATTTTCCACAGTGGCTACACAAATTTACATTCCAACCAATATGTATGTGGGTTCCCATATCCTCGCCAGTGTTTGTTATTTGTGTTCTTTTTGATGATAGCCATTTTGACAGGTGTGAGGTAATATCACAGTGTAGTTTTGATTTGCATTTCCCTGATGATCAGTGATGTTGAGCATCTTTTCATGTGCATGTCCTCTTTGGCAAAATGTCTATTCAGGTCCTCGGACCATTTTTTAATCAGGTTGTTTGTGGTTTTTTGATGTTGAGTTGTATGAACTGTTTATATATTTTGGATATTCACATCTTATCGGTCATATCATTTGCAAATATTTCCACTGACAAAACGAAAAGACAACCTACTGAGTGGGCGAAAATCCCTGCTCTTTCCTTTAAGTTACACACTATGAGGGAAGCCAGCAGCTCTGTCATGAGGATATGGACAGTGGGGGAACTGTCAGTAGCCACATGAGTGAATCACCTTGGAAGTGGATCTTTTAGCCCTAGTCAAACCTTCAGATGACTGCAGCCTTTGCCAGCATCTTGACTGCAAGCTACCCTAAGTCATAACCACCTAGCTAAGCCAGTTCTGAATTCCTCACCAACAGAAGTGTGAGATAAAACAACAAATATTAATTAAGTCCCTATTTCGGGGGGGGGCTATTTATTACTCATGAATAGGTAACTAATACATCACTGTCCTTTATTCCAGTAAATTATAGTTATTTGCATATTTCTGGTACAATCCTTCCTCCAATCCCCTAACTAGGTACTGAGCTCATAGGAACATGTGTTATGACTCACTTAGCTGTGTGCCCCTGAAGTGCCTAACAAAGTGTCTTGCAAAAAGCAGGTGATCAATGCTCTCCAAGATAATAGAATGACCTCACTTTTAAGAATGTAGGCTCTGGTGTCAGGCATATATGTGTTCAGAACCCAGCTCTACCTTCTTCTAACTGTGTGAACTTGGGAAAGTTACTTAACCTTCTCTAAGACTCAGTCTCCTTACCTGCAAAATGGGGATAACAACAGGCTGGCCTCACAGTTTTGTTGTCAGTGTAGGTGAGGGGAAAGTACTTAATCCTCTGCTCCTTATGTTTCCATAGATGGGAGAGACTTACATTCTACTCCTCGTGAGGGGGTGACATTAGAGAAATGCTTTTAGGCCCTCTCATCATCCCTCTCCCTGGCCCCTTCACACCGCAGGAGGAGAAAGTGTTTATTTGGTGAGGTTGATAGAACATGACACTGAATAATGGACATTTAATGGTCATTATTCTAGATGTTCCAGACTCTCCTCTTTCTCACATTTGTAAGTATGTGAGCAGATACTAAGAATACACTTTCTTTCTGTGACCTTATCCCTGCAGAAAATATAACCAGATCAGGGTCTAGAAATTGGCTGAGAGAGAGACACCTGGAAGTCCATGTGTCTATAACTATTTCTCTCTCCCTCCCCACCCGCTCTCTGCATCTTACAAGCTGCCTGTCCAGGACCTCCTATGCACCTTTCTGCTAAGCTCAACTTTCCCCACAGGTGGGTTACATGGTCAAAATTGGCAGAAAAAATCATAGAAAAGCCTGCCATATTCTACAATACAGTTTAGAGTTTAAGAGCGCTAATGTTGTATTCTTTTAAAATGTTATTATGGAAAAGTTCAAACATGTACAAAAATCATCAGAATAGTATAATGAAACCCCCATGTGCTTTCACCCAACTTCAGCAATTTACGGCCAACCTCATTTCAGAGTTGCTTTTTAATTCTCTTTAATTCCTTGCATCTATTCTTAATTGTCTAAAAACTTGAAGGGAGGGTTAGTGATTAATTGGCACCCTCAGACTTCTAACAAGGAGGATTACAAGAGCGTGTATGTGAAAGTCACTGGGACATAATAAGCTTGCAAAAAAATTAGCATTAATAATGACGGTGAGCCATCAGCAGAATGGAAAGCAAGCTCTGACCAAGATTACTTGGAGTGGAATGAAGCTCATTCTCCCCATTCGATCATCTGCTGGATTGTCAAGAGCTTATAACCTTGAGGGTAGTAGAAACTCACTGGATGTGAAACCAGGAGAGCTTAGTTACTGTCACGTTCACCTGCAGACTTTGCCTTTAAATCACGTCATCTCTTTCCCACCTCAATCACTTACCTCCAGCCTGAGTCGTTGGGACACCATGCCGATCTCAATGCTGACAAACAGTACTCGACTGGACTCATCTGGTTCCGCCAAGATGAACGCACGACTGTACAACCTTGTGAGGATGCCTTGTGCATTCTGGCCAGTTTTGCTGTAGCCCATCTAAAGAGGAAGAGAGAATCAGCTCCACTCCTTCTCACCCCCCTGTTACCAGAAACCAGGCACAACCATACAAGAATAGACTACTTAGGAAAGGCAAAGAAATACAATCCACATGACACTGTGGCTCCGAGTGAGACAGGATATGTGTTTTCAAGAGTAAAGCCAACATCACAAAACAGGCTTTACTCTTCTGTGCAGAAAAAGGCAAAGTAGTTGTTGGGTTGGCAGTAGCTATTCACTGGCCTGTGGGCAAGGAGGGAGCTGGTGTGACTCAGGAATTCCATCACGATGCTGGAGACCTTTCATGGCTTTTCTGTTCTTTGAAACAGGACCGTTTCTCCAGCCTATCTAAGGTACTAGAGAAGAAATCGCTGCCCAGCCATCATTCCACATTCCCAGGAATACCCTGAAGACTGGAGGCCCCTTCACTTTGGTTGTTTGGCATGTGATTTTTTTTTTTTTTTTTCCTGAAGAAAATGGTTTCCTTATGACTAAGTAATCCGTATTGAGGGTGCCTCACCCTGGCTTTTATCATGTTGTCCCTCCCTCAGCCAAGTCAAATCAAATACACCTATCTTAAAGCCCCTATCTCACCATGTCATAAAGCCCGCCCATAAAAGCTGCACCCAGGTCTCCAGCATGGTCCCTCTACTGCTTGTTTTACCTCTCATGTGAGTGGTCATTTAAGGTTTACATTCCAGAGTCACTTTTCAGAACAGACAACAGGGAATAATTCCTAGAATCTAAAGATTATTTGGTAGGAGAGAGAAAAATCCCATCAGGCAACCTCCTGCTCTGGTTACCTAGCGAAGGGTGGCTAGAAATGTGTGTCTACCATCACAGCCCGGAAGTTGCATGCCAGCAGCCCATAGCCACAACTGATCCAGAGAAGTGTTTTACTTGGCTAACACACTGCTGGCCCACATTAGATTTCCAGTTTTAACTAGAGTTGCTTCCATTTTCCAATGGAGAGACTTAAATCCTCAGATCTTCAATCCATAAATATTCTGGCTTCTCTTGAAAAAACTGTAAGGTAGGGCAGCCCTAGATCCACACTCTTACATGGGAACAATCAGCTAAAGCCATGCAACTTTCTACTTGTACCACAGTCACCACCACTTTCTATTGCCCCCCAAAAAACTGAGGATTTCCTAGACATTTATCATCTTACACTGGCCTTCTTTGGTCATTTATGGTACCGGCCCATCCCCTGTAGTATTGGAGTTCGTCCGCCTTGCCACTTCCACTCACAAAAAAGGCCAATTGAGTTTACAAGGGAGTTGTGGTTAAATAAAAGGTCCCCTCTTCCTCATAGTACAATATCCATGATGTTAGACAGCAGTGAAGTCAATAAAAAGTGAGAAGGAGATTATGACATAATATTTAGGAATAAATACAGGGTGCAAAATAATAAAGTTACCTGTTTCACAGTCTCCTCAAGGTCCCATGATTTACCTACCAAAATGATATCTGCTACTTGGCCCGTGCAGTCAGCTCGCCCAACACCAATATGGTAGCCACTGAAGTTCTGAAATAGAGTAGGCTCTGGGGTGCTGGGTGTTGGAGATGCCTGGATGGCTGTGGGGCCTTGGGTGGCTGGAAAACCTGAATCAAAAAAAAATAAGATATTTAAGAAACAACATTTCAGCCCATGCATTTGTCGGCATCACTTAGAACACACAGATTCGGGTTCCTAAGGATGAATCTTTGTATATTCTCTTACATCTAACATACACGGTGAGAAACATCTCAGGAACATGTTTTATAGCGTAATCCCAAGGAGGATCTTTTTCACGGAGTGGAGATGTTTCAGCCTAACAGTCAAGCTCTCTGTCAAATGTCCTTCAACTTCTCCTCACAAGCCGTTCCTGTCTAACCTGTCACTCTTCATTCACTCACCCTGCACTTCTATTCCAGCCAAACAAATCAGGTGCCAGGTTCCTGGCACACAGCCCACTAAATCCAGCCTCTGGGGATTTGTGTCTACCACTCTCTCCATCCAGAGACCTTACCCCTTTCTGGTCCCTCAATCAGTCTCCTCTACCCCTTCAGAGTAGGTGTAGTTCCATCACAGCCAGATCCAGCTTAACCCCTCACCTTCAGGATGCCACCCCAGCTGTCTCTACCCTGCTCTTATCCTCCTCGACCTTCTAAATCTTCTATTCTTAATGCAACCTAGATCACTGTACACTAGTTAACATAGTCCTGCTTTATTTTAATTATTCTCATATCACCTATATGTATGCATAATGTATTCTACATCAACATCACACACACACACGAATATCAAAGGATGCAGAATGGGATAGAGACTAAAAGAGCAAGTGCCAGAAACAGCCCGGGTTTGAAAACTAACTCTATCATTTACTAGCTGAACAAATAACTTAACCTGTTTTACCTCAACTTTTCTCATCTATGAAGAAAAGTAACATTACTTTCTCATAACAAGAAGATAATAATACCCTACTTCCGAGGGTTGATTGACAATAAATATGTTAATACATATTCAAAATTTAAAACGATGGCTGGCATATAGATTTGTTTTTTTGTGTGTTTTTACATATTTAGACATCTTACTTACATATTTTATTTGTTTGTTTCCACCCCAGACAACAGCCAGGGGTGGCCAAGGCAACACATGTCAGTGTCACAGTGCATTAGTGGTCAGAAAGTATTTAGGCAAGAGATTAACAGAAGACTTCTTCTGGGTTCCAGAATTTTGGAGCTCAAGGAAGTTTAGAGATCACATAATCCAATCTCCTCCATTTTACGTATAAGAAAACTGAAACCCAGAGAAATGACTTAAGCGAGATTTCACGGAGAGCATGATGAATCAGGCGCCTAGCCCAGATCCTCCAACTCAGAATCTGCAGCTCTCTCATCCACATTCTAAGTGTAGTTAGAGTTCATGTTTTCCCATCCCCAAGCCCACGTTTTCTACAAGACATCAAGTATTGCAAGGAAGGAATCAGGCACCTTTGTTATTGCCTCATTTGTTCCAATGTAGGAATGTAGTGCCAACCAACGCCAAATCTAGTCATATAGCCAAAGGATTCTTTTCGATCTCAGAGACTCAGATCTGTAAAGCAGTACTAAGGCTAGCACCTACCTTTATGGGAGTTTGTGAGGATTAAATGAGAAATTTACATAGAATGTTTACCATAGTGCTTGACACAAAGTAACCATTCAATAAATAGCAACTTCTACTATGAAAATAGTGACTGTAATTATTAATTAGCTCCCTGAGCCTCAGGCTCTGGATTCTCCAATTTTAAAAGAGAAAACTAAGTCCTATGCATCCTTTCATTTCTAGCAGTCTAAAACCCATTCTGCCCGCTCCCAGAAAAGAGGATCTCTGTTTCTTTTCAGTGAATTCAAAACATGGGGACAGGGACTTCCCTGGTGGTTCAGTGGTAAAGAATCCACCTTACAATGCAGGGGACACGGGATCGATCCCTGGTCAGGGACTTAAGATCCCATATGCCGTGGGGCCACTAAGCCCACGCGCCACAACTACTGAGCTCACATGCCTCAGCTACAGCCTGCGTGCCGCAAACTACAGAGCCCAAGCACTTTGGAACCCACGCGCCACAACTAGAGAGAGAAAACCCGCACTCCACCACTAGAGAGAAGCCCGCGCACCACAACGAAGAGCCCGCACGCTGCAACGAAAGATCCTGCATGCCTCAATGAAGATCCTGCATGCCTCAATGAAGATCCTGTGTGCCACAATGAAGACCCAACACAGCCAAAAATAAATAAAATAAATAATAAATAAGTCTTTAAACAAAAAAACATAGGGACAGGTAGAGAATACATTAGAAAAGAGAAGAGCCCACAAAAGAGAAAACCAAGGTGAACAATGTTGCCTCTCCTTCTCCATTGGGCCTGTGGCCAGCCCTCCCTTTACTTTGGTGAAAGCATTCAGTCCCCACCTGTCTTCCCTACTGTTTATCAGGTATATAACCTATCATCAAAGGAGAGCCTCCCATGGACGCGATATTGCCTGTAAATTTAGCCTAGGTGGTTTTCAAAAACTAAGTTAATTTCAAACATTTAAAAAAAAAATCAGGAAAAAACAACCCCAGATGTCTAAACCGCCTCCCCCAATTTCCAGCTTCCCTTGAAAACTCAGAAGGGCTGAGTCGATGTGACATCATGACGAAAAACAGCTGGCACTCAGGAGGGCCCGTGGACCCTCTTCCCCAGAGAGACACCTGTCCCCACCCTGGGCCGTGTCCCCCACCCCATTTACGGAACTTGATTGGCCCTCATGCAATTTGAGTTCAAGATCCCCTTCTCTAAAGCTTTCACAGACTAATTGACATTCAGTGGGTCTTTCCTTCTCCTTTTGCCCCCCACCCCCTAGAGAAGATGATGCCAGAAAGGAGGCAAAGAGAAAAAGAAGAGGCTCAGGGTAAAAGCTCACATTACTGGGCCTTGAAGAATCCTGAGCTGTACTTAGATCAGTGGAAAAGTGAGACAAATAAGTACATGTCAGAATGCAGCACTGGCTATTTGGGCCAAAAGTAAACTTGATAAAAATTGCTATCAATGCATAAAGGGCAACTAAGGTAAAGGTTAGATAACCATCCCAGGCTGCTGAAGTACACATTGAACTGCCCTGTTATCAGCATTATCAGCAGACACTGTTTCTTGCCTTGATGTCCCCCAAAATGAAGAAATTTCCTACAGGCTGGGAATAGCATACAAGAGAACCCATGATACTTGCCTGTGTGATTTTCAATGGTCCCGCTGGTGACGAACAACAGGCTGAGAAGAGCCACCGTGATCCCTGTCATCATCACAAAGAGGAAAATCAGGACTATCTCTAACGTGGAAAAGGTACGTTTGGCCATTTCTCCTGAGGAAAAGCAGAGAAAGAAGAACAACTGCGGAAGAGACAGAAAAAAGACAGAATAACAAATTAAAATACACATGCTTCAAGCTGTCCGAGGCTAAGATGTCTTAGCTCTTTCATATGAATAGACTATACCAAGAATGCCAAGTACAGGGCATACTTGCCACTAGGCCCATATCCCAAGCCTGTGGAAGAAAAGACCAGTCAATTGCAGCGCTCCTTGATGAATTCACATGGGGTTTCCAAACGCTTCTCAGCACAGTGCTCATGCTGGAAGCCACCACCCATCATTTGGCATTGGCAGCTAAGCTAAAACCTATCTGTATTCCTTGGATACATCATACTGCTTTCATTTATAGCAGTGATGCTCTCTGTACATGGGTCTAGATTGGAGCATTTCTGTCAACAGGGATAACTGATGTACCCACACGGCTTGTACTTGTGAGAAAGCTTGCTGGGGTTAGGGCTTTACTTTGTGGCCATGGACTAAGTATCTTGTCCACAAGGAGGTGAAACGGACCTTTGGCCTTTAAACTCCCTGTTCTAACTTTCAATTACTACCTGAATAGAAAAGGGCATGGAAAAGGAGATTGGCATCTCTGATCTCAAGCCAGGCATTTGTAAAATTTCCCTCTTCAGTGGTCAGGAGGATCCCACATATTCTGCAAACCCCATGTTGAAGTATGAGGATAAAGACAATGGCCCTTGTGTGCTACAAAAGCAGAAAATGTCCTTACAGATTCCTTAAGATATTTTTGGAGTAGAATTCATCATAACTCAGAGGGACTACAGAAGCTGAAAACTCACATAATGTAGCATGAGAAAGGATAATATGATGGTTAAAAATTGCATTCTGAAGTCTGGTGCCAGAGTTCAAATCTCATTTCTGCCACTTACTAGGTGACCCTGGAAAATCATCCCCATCACTGAGCCTCAGTTTCCCCATCTGTAAATAGGGATGTGACAATGATGATAATTTTAGTACCTATCTCATAGAGGTTTTATAAAAATAAGACAAGATGACACAGTAAGAGTTTGTTTCATGGGATGTGATAAGCGTTCAGAATGTCAGCATTTGTCATTAGGTTCTAAAATAGCACAGACTCTGTGCGCCTCAGCAGCATTAAGAGGAGTTTATATGAGTTTGTATTAAAGAATCACGAATCACAGGTGGGAACTTCAGAGTCCGTTCTCTTAACCTCAAGGAAGCTTGAGCAGTGAGATGCGATTGTGGTCCCAAGACTTGCCCCACAAATGGCTAAGATGTGGCTAAGATGCTGCTACCCCCAAGAGCTGTAAATTGGCAACAAACAGATGTATTTAGTATGGCCCAATTTTTCATTTCAATGTGACTTAGTCAACAAGATAAAAGATAGAGCTTACAATTTATCTGTAAAAATAGAATCTACTTTTACAAATATGAAACTTCGGTTTTCTTTCAAAATATTTTGTAAAATATGGCAACACAGAGACAGCATTCCCACGCACCAAGAGTTTTGTAAAACTTAGTAGCTGCTGTTCCCTTTAGATGCGGCAGCCCTTCTCCAACCGGCCACTGCCTCTACCCAGTAGGCCTTATCTATCCGGTCTTCGTAGTCATTTTATTTTGCAATCCACAGACTAAAGGTTAAATATCAGTCTGGCAGCAAACACTTCAGAGGTAGGGCTGAACTGGGAGAGGACCAAGAGCCTGGAACATCTTCCCTATTTCCTAGTTTTTTGTTAGCAGGCGTTCCTCAGCCATTTATCACCAGCATGATCACCTTCACCACCATCGGCAGGGACAGCTTCAAACTTAGGGCAAAACAACTTTCACTATCAGCCCTGAGTCAGAAAGCACATGTAAGACATGTCTCTGAAACTTTGATGAGTCAAAAAGGTTTACTAGTCATTAGCTATGGTTTCAGTAGCAAACTTCAAACCCTGTAGACCTAGTTCTTGCCCAAAGCTTTGGTTTCTATGAGCCTTCCTGCCAGCTGAGACAGCTTTTGCACAAATAAGGCTATTAAAAATGGATGACTGACAGGTGGACCCTTCAACCCCAAAGCGTGTACATGCAGATGACATATGTAAATGTGGCTATGTGGTAAGAGCCTATGTAACAGACATGATATGAAATATATGTGTATGCATGTGTGTCTGGGTTTTTTTGTTTGTTTTTTGCTGGTTTTGCTCTGCTGAACTAGCTGCCACCACTGGCCTTTTACACAAGTCAACGATGGCACTCGATTTAACATTAGCATTTCCACCTCTTACTTGGATTACAACCACGTACCTCGTGTATTTCACCACTCTATTTAGTTGCCAGAATTACCACCAGCATATTACCATTCTTTTTGAAACCATTAGCACTATTTCTCGTAAATGATTAGAATCTGAATTTAAACATGAAAGCAAATGCCTTATATCTCCCTTCAGAAGGCAAATGTACCTTGGAGAGCTAAACCAATGATTACATTTTAAAGGACTGTACATATTTAAATAGTTCCCACTTAATCTAGCATAATCCTGCAAGGTCAACAGTGAGGCTCTAATGACATCGTAACAAGCCACTTGCTAGATCTTTACCACCCTGAGGTCCCCCATTTTTCAAGACTGTGACAGTAAAAAGTAATATTTTGGCAAAATGGGTTTCCAAAGCTAAGCAAATGAGGTTTCATCAAGATCTCTGAGACAATGGGGTGATTCAAGATCCCTCCCTCTTTCTCCAAGATAATACAGGCATTCTTACCTGATTCAACCACTCAGAAGAACTTGTGTATCCTGGTAAAGCAAATGATGGTCCAGAATCGTGTTCCCCTTCCTCTGGAACATCACTTGGCTGGGACTTCTTAGCACTTCCTGAAACCTACTGAGGAAAGATTTTCACAGTCATGTCCAGGAGAGTTAGAGTTCCCATGAGCATAGCTTTGTGGGTTTGGCATATGGAAGAGATTAAAGTGTACTGATAACATATGATTTACTAGCGAACTCTCCCCTGGGACAGCCTGATAGTGAGGTACTGAGTTGCAGAAGGCCTGCCAGGCTGAAGGTCATTTCAGAGTTCAACACAACCCTTCCAGCACATCAAGGTCTGTGCAAAGCTCCAACCTGGATCACAAAAAAAACAGCACCTGCTTTATTTACCCCTGGCCACTTAACCAGTGCTCAAGAGGAAGTGATAATGTATGCTGGACATTAGTGTGGGCTATGGGCCCCACTAGGCAATATTTACAATAATTTCAGAACAGAAAAGTGAACTTTTAGATTCTCATGTATAAAAAGAATGCAAAGTTTTAGATGAACTAAGAATGTGAATAATGAGTATACAAAAGGGAAGAGTGTATGCAACATTAAAAATTATATTGAAGGAAATAATATTTAGTAATTTTTTCATGTCATTAAATTAATTTAAGTTTGCAGAACATTATGATCGCATTTTTGTAAAGTATACATTATTTATATGTGTGTGTGATCATAAAGACTGTAAGAAAATACAGCAAAAAATGTTAAGAAGCAATTATCTGGTGATAAGATCATGGGTGAGTTTTGTTTTCATCTTTTTGATTCTTGACATTTTCTATGACAGCCATGTAGCATTTTTGTAATGAGGAAAATAAAATGTTTTAGCTTATCTCAGAGAATGTACACTGTATAACAGCATGAAGTTAAGCAATGGCCCACAGAAGACAAAGAGAAATAAATAGACCAAAGTCCCCCTTTTTTCCTAGTAAATCCAAGCTATTCGGGAAGCAATTTGAAGAAGACCACATTGGCTGCTGAATTCCACACAGAGTTTTAAGAGAGACCAGCCCCAAAGTTCCAATGGAAATATTAAAGTGCTTTCAGATAGGGCATTTAGTAACGTGTCTTAGCTACCTCTCTGCTACAAAAGAGGGGAACAGGTTAAATTATGGTATTAGACAAGTTGTTTTTTCTTTTCGTGCAAATATGTTTGTTGCCTGACACCAAGAATTCTGAGACCAAATCTAGCTAACTTAAGGCAGCTGGGGAAAAAGAGAAGAAAATTCACTAGAAGGCAGCAAAAGAAGTTGAAGATGCAGAGGCTCAGGAAGGCCACAGATCAGCTCTGAGGGTCTACGTGGCAGGCTCTATCGAGCCATCTCTTCAGGGCTTCGTCATCAAGATGGATGCTCTCCAACTACTTTAGGTCTTTACCTTGTTCCACTCTGGATTCAGTTCCTAAAGGACAGCATTTGGGGACTTCCCTGGCGGTCCAGTGGTTAAGACTTCGCCTTCCAGTTCCAGGGCTGCAGGTTCAATCCCTGGTTGGGGAGCTAAGATCCCACAGGCCTCACGGCCAAAACACCAAAACATAAAACAGATGCAATATTGTAACAACTTCAATAAAGGCTTTAAAAATAATAATTAAAAAATAAAAGACAGCATCTGACTGACCTAGCTCAGATCATATACCTATCCCTTCCATTGAGAGGATATTTAAAAAGACCATACCCAAAGAGGGAAGGACAGTTCTCCAAAATAAAATCAAGGTAAAATAGAAACAACAGAGAGCCACTAGTGATCTGCCATTGGATTTCCTTCTCCCATCCTTCTCCCTTACGTGGGAGGTCCTCTAAACTGGCCCTGTGATCTAAAATATGGTCTCTTCTGGACCTCTCCAGCCATCTTTCTCCCTGTAAGAAGAAGCCACGCCAAGCTCATTCCCACTGAGACTACCTAGGTGTCCCACAGTTGGGTCAGCGAAAATCATTTTAACCGGGGTTTCAGTAGATAATCATGGCATAATATATCATTTCTCCCAGACAACATTTGAAGACCCATTCCTGAACACTAAGGGGGTGAGAATCAAGGAGATTCCAAGCACCGTGGCAGAGTCAGTGAAGGAAAAATGTTGGGCCAAGGGGACTTGTGGTGCCCATCAAGACAGCTGACTCCTATAGCCAGAGATAGACTACCTCGAGGAGAGGGGAAGACGTAATCATTGTAAATATTTCATGCGTGTATTTTATTTCTGTCTGAATGACCATCAGACAAATCCTGTTTGCTAGGATAAGGATGGCTGTCCTTCTCAACTCATCACCCCAAGACACTCACTCATGTTCTACCCATTTTACAGATGAGCAAACACACACAGAAAGGTTAAAGGGCTTCCAGAACAGGAAAGGATGGTTAAAAGTGAGCATGATTAAACAATAATTATTCCAGGATGTGAGCCCAAGTCCCCAGATTCCCAGACAAGACTGCTTACCTTTCACCAAACTCTTGCTGTCTACATCACTTCAACTCTGGCCCTGGCATGGCAGCCTCTGGGCACAGACAAGTCATGTGTTCACTCCTCATTAGCAGATGATGCAGCGAATCATGTCCTCTGTCTCTTAACATCCTAACACTGAGGAAGATTCTCCCAAATGCCCAACTCCTCAAACATTAACCAATAGTCTAGCACTACGAATTCTCTCATTTTACTTATGCCTACAGAATAGGGGCCTTAAAAGGCTTGATGCTAATTGCTTTTTTTTTTAAAACAGATCTTTATTGGAGTATAATTGTTTCACAAAACTGTGTTAGTTTGTTGCACAACCAAGTGAATCAGCCATATGCATATACATGTCCCCATATCCCCTCCCCCTTGAGCCTCCCTCCCACCCTCCCTATCCCACCCCTCTAGGTGGTCACAAAGCACCGAGCTGATCTCCCTGTGCTATGCGGCTGCTTCCCACCAGCTAACTATTTTACATTCCGTAATGAGTATATGTCAATGCTACTCTCACTTCGCCCCAGCTTCGCCCTCCCACCCCACGTCCTCAAGTCCATTCTCTGTGTCTACCTCTTTATTCCTGCCCTGCAACTAGGTTCTGGTCACATCCTTTTTCATTCTTTAATTCTTGGAATAATTGAAGAATAAATTACTTTTAAAAACCATATAGTATTTCATATAGCACCCAGATTGTGGTCTCTAAATATAATTCCTTGCTAAAAGGAAAAAGAGATCCTTGATGAAATGGCTGGTTTTGGGTCTGGGCCAGGAAACACATAAATCTGAAATATTTTTTCATACCAGAAATCAAGGAATTCATCGAGATGATTATAATTGTTTCAAAAAGAACTAGAGTTTCCCACTAGCCAAAAATGGGTCAATTTGAGCAATTTAAAAAATAACTGCAGTAGATAAGCAAATCATTTTTGCTTAAATTCATGATGTCATAATGAAATTTAAAAAAATCTCATTGATTACCTTTAAAAGTTGCTAGGGAACTAGTTTGTTTTTTTCTGAAAACTGGTAAGAAAAAAACAGGAAGTGGGAGGAAGGATCAAGAAATAGAGTAAGAATGTACTCTTCTTTTGCTGTACAAAGGTAACTTAGGGAAAGGAGCAACTATTTACAGAGCAACTATTGATGAGAAAGAGTGGAAGGCTATCAGAAAAGATCTACAAATAAAGATATAAAGAAGGAACCACAACAAGATGGGTAGGGGGTGCAGAGTCATGGTATAGTCGAGACCCATAATGCTGGGTGGGCGACCCACAAAAGGAAGAGTAATTAAAATTGCAGTGTTTCTCCCCAAGGAATGAAGGGTCTGGGCTCCACATCAGGTTCCCCAGCCCAGGAGTCCTACAGGCTTTGAAGGCCAGCAGGTCTTACTTTTGGGAGACTCAGAAGGCTGTGGGAAATAGAGATGCCACTCTTAAAACGGTGCACACAAAATCTCACACACTCTGAGACCCAAGTCAGCAGCAGTAATGTGAAAGGAGCCTAGGTTAGACCCACCTGCTGATTTTGGAGAGTCTCCCAGAAAAGCAGGAGGCAACTGGAGCTCACGCTGGGGACATACACATGGGCAGCAGCCAATCGGGGGAGCTCATACTACTATAAGGACACTGGTGCTGGTAAGTGCTATTTTGGAATCCTTTAGCTTATTAGCTCTGGGACCCAGCCCTACCCAATAGCCTCTCTGCAGCAATACTGGGATGCCTCAGGCCAAGCAACCTGTCAGGCAGAAACACAGCCTCACCTACCATCAGGCTGGCTGCCTTAAGATCCCTTAAGCCCACAGCTGCCCTGTTACCCAGCCCTGTCCAACAGAGGGCCCGGGACTGACCTTGCAACCAGAGTGCCAACATTAGCACTGGGACCCCCAGAGCCCTGCAGCCAAAGACCCTGACACCTGGCTCCACCACCGGTGGGATGGCACCAGACCAATGAGCCCCTGGGTTCCAGCCCCACTCAACAATGGGCTGATACAGCAACTCTATGACACCTAGGGTCCAGTAGGCAGAGACACTGGGACCCGGCTCCACCTACTAGTGGGCTGGTACTAGTTCCAGGACCGGTCTTCACCCACCGGCAGGTGGACACCAGCCCCAGGACCACACAGCCCCGCAGCCTGCCAAGTCAGGATCCAGCCCACATACCAGCAGGTCAGTACCAGCCCCGGGACTTCCTGGGCCCCAGTCCTGCCTACCAGCAGGACACTACCAGCTGTGGGACACCTTGCACTCCTCAGTCAGCAGCCCTGGGATCCACCCCAGCAACTAGTGAGCTGACACCAGCTTCAGGACCCCCAGGGCCTGGCTCCACCCATCAGTGAGCAGACACTAGTCCCAGACCACTGAGCCTAGGCCTGCCAACACCAGCTCCAAGACACCTTGGACCCCTCAGCCAGCCACCCAAGGATCTACCCCCACTCACCAGCAGGCCAGCACCAGTTTGGGGAAACTCCAGATCCTTCAGCCAGCTATGTCAGGAATAGGCCCTGCCCACCAGCAGGCTGACACTAGATCTGGAACCACGCACTACAGAACCCAGCTGCTCCCCACAGTGGGCGACACTAGCCCCAGGACCCTTGGGGCTCCACAGCCAGTCACCTCATGACCCAGTCCCACCAAGCAGCAGCTGGCAGTCTCCACCAAGGCAGATACTGGCAATAAACCAGACCAGGGGCCAGTCACACCACCCATAGTAGTCAGCCTGGCACAACAGAAGGACCCATGCAGCCCACATAGGGGACATCCCTAGGGCATATAGCTCTGATAACCAGAGGGGAATGTGCTGCTGGAATGCATAAGACGTATCCTACAAAAGGCCACTTCTCCAAAGTTGGGAAACATAACCAACCCACCAAATATATAGGAATAAAAATAGCAAATTAGACAAAATGAGGCAACAGAGGACTATGATCCAGAGGAACAAGAAAAAACCCCATAAAAAGAACTAAGTGAAGTACAGATAGGCAATCAACCCAATAATGAGTTCAATCAATAATGAGTTCAAGGTAATGATCATAAAGAGATGCAAAGAACTCAGGTGAAAATTGAATGTATAGAGTGAAAATTAAAAGTTTTTTAAAAAGAGAAAATCTAAAGAACAACCAACCAAAGATGAAGAAAACACTCTCTGAAATGAAAAGTACACTAGAAGGAATCAAAAGTAGATTAAATATTACAGAGGAAACATACCTCAACATAATAAAGGCCATATATGACAAAGCTATAACTAACATCATACTCAATGATGAAAAGCTAAAAGCATTTCCTCTTAAATCAGGATTAAGACAAGGACGTCCATGCCTGCCACTTTTATTCAACATAGTTTTGGAAGTCCTAGCTACAGCAATCAGAAGAAAAAGAAATAAAAGGAATCCAAATCGGAAAAGAAGAAGTAAAGCTGTCACTGTTTGCAGATGACATGATACTATACATAGAAAATCCTAAAGATGCTACCAGAAAACTACTAGAACTCATCAATGAATTTGGTAAAGTTGCAGGTTACAAAATTAATACACAGGAATCTGTTGCATTTCTATATACCAACAACAAAAGATCAGAAAGAGAAATTCAAGGAACAATCCCATTTACCATCGCATCAAAAAGAATAAAATATTAATATCTAGGAATAAACCTACCTAAGGAGGCAGATGACCCGTATTCAGAAAAATATAAGACATTGATGGAAGAAACTGAAGATGATACAAACAGATGGAAAGATATACCATATTCATGTGTTGGAAGAATTAATACAGTTAAAATGACCATACTACCCAAAGCCATCTGCAGATTCAATGCAATTGCCATCAAAATACCAATGTCACTTTTCACAGAAGTAGAACAAATAATTGTATAATTTGCACGGAAACACAAAAGACCTCGAATAGCCAAAACAATCTTGAGAAAAAATAAAACTAGAGGGTATCATAATCCCTTATTTCAAACTATACTACATAGCTATAGTAATCAAAACAGTATAGTTCTGGCACAAAAACAGACATATAGATCAATGGAACAGAACAGAGAACCCAGAAATGAACTCATACTTATATGGGCAATTAATCTATAACAGAGGGGCAAGAATACACACTGGTGAAAAAACAACAAAGCGGTGTTGGGAAAACTGAACAGCTACATGCAAAAGATTCTACTCTCTCACACCATGCACAAAAATAAATTCAAAATGGATTGAATACTTAATTGTAAGACCCGAAACCATAATAATTCTAGAAGAAAACATAGGCAGTACTCTCTCATACATCAGTCTTCACAATTTTTTTTTCGATATGTCTCCTCAGGCAAGGGAAGCAAAAACAAAAATAAACAAATAGGACTATATCAAACTAAAATGCTTTTGCACAGTGAAGGAAACTACCAATAAAACAAAACGGCCACCTTCTGAATGGGAGAAGATATTTGCAAGTGATGTCTCTCACAAGGGGTCAATATCCCAAATATACAAAGAACTCATACAACTCAACTTCAAAAAACAAACAACATGGTTTAAAAATGGGCAGAGGATCTAAATAGACATTTTTCCAAGGAAGACATACAGATGGCCAACAGGCACATAAAAAGATGCTCAACATCACTAGTCATCATGGAAATGCCAATCAGAAGCACAGTAAAATATCACCTTACACCAGTGAGGATGGCTGTTATCAAAACAAAAACAAAAACAAGGATGTAGAGAAAGGGAATCCTCATGCACTGTTGGTTGGAATGTAAATTGGTGCAGATACAGAGATTCCCCCCAGTATAGAGATTCCCCCCAAAATTAAAAATAGAACTACAGGGCTTCCCTGGTGGCACAGTGGTTGAGAGTCCACCTGCCAATGCAGGGGACACAGGTTCGAGCCCTGGTCTGGGAAGATCCCACATGCTGCGGAGCAACTAGGCCTGTGAGCCACAACCACTGAGCCTGTGCGTCTGGAGCCTGTGCTCCACAACAAGAGAGGCTGCGATATTGAGAGGCCCACGCACAGCGATGAAGAGTGGCCCCCGCTCGCCACAACTAGAGAAAGCCCTCGCATAGAAACGAAGACCCAACACAGCCAAAAATAAACAAATAAATAATTTTTTAAAAAAAAAGAAGGGAGGGAAAATAAGGTAACTTGGGAAAGTGAAATTATTGATGAGGGGCAGTTTCTCACAATGGAAGTATTCAAGCTAATAAATGAGGAAGGAATGACAAACTTAGAATCTAAATGCTTTGCAAACCCCTAATGAAATAATGGATATAGGCAATGACCATCAGCAGCTGGCCGCTTAGGTCACCAAAACAGTCAACCAGATATTGCAAGGCTCTGAATGATGTACACGACCTTACCTTTCCAGTATTCTTACCAAAAATATTAAACCTAAATTGGATCAGCCTCTAGATCTCAGTGCCTGTTTATAGGAAACACAAGAGACAACCAAGTATTTTAGAGGCCAATGTAGGGATACAGTAAGCAAAATCCAGACTGAGAGACTCTGTAAGACAAATGAGCCAGTTTCCTTAACAGACACATTGGAAGTGGAAAAGGAAAGAAAGATGGAGATGGAGGTAGAAGAGTAGGAAGAGGGAGAAGAAGAAGAGAATATGAGGAGGAAGAAGAATGGGGAGCAGACAGACAGGCAAGGGAAGGGGGACGGGGCCAGGAAGGGGAGGAAAGGAGAAGCAAGCTGTAGATTAAAAGAGGTTGAAGAGACATATCAGCCAACTGTATGCTGTACATCCCAAACCATCGCTATTTGGAACCTGATTCAAAACCGGTTTTTAAGAATTATGAGACAATTGAGGGCTTCCCTGGTGGCGCAGTGGTTAAGAATCCGCCTGCCAATGCAGGGGACACGGGTTCGAGCCCTGGTCCAGGAAGATCACACATGCTGTGGAGCAACTAAGCCCGTGCGCCACAACTACTGCGCCTGCACTCTAGAGCCCGCGAGCCATAACTACTGAAGCCCATGCACCTAGAGCCCGTGCACCACAACGAAGAGTAGCCCCTGCTCGCCATAACTAGAGAAAGCCCACACACAGCAATGAAGACCCAACACAGCGGAAAATAAAATTTTTAAAAAAAGAATTATGAGACAATTGGGAAAATTTGAACACTAACTAGATATGTGATATTAAGGTATTATTATTTAGAATGTTAGTGAGATAATGCTGTTGTGGTTATATATATATTTAAATCTTTCTCTTTTAGATACATCCTGTGACAGATTTTTTACAAAAGGAAACAATACCAAAACTGCAAAACTCAGATCAGTGGATGGGTGATGAACAGATAGGAGAGATGAATGGGAAATAAGCTTTGTTATTTAATGTATCGTGGACAGCAGAGAGGCAGTGAAAAGCACTGCAGCAGATACTGTGGAGTACTTCACTCAACACCATTTCTAAGCCCACCTAGTGTGCAGAGGCTGGACCCTCATTTGCCTTGAGTGCCAGATATAGTTTAGGTTCTACCTTGCAGATGCACTAGTGTGAGACCTTGATTCAGAACTGAGCTACTTGGGGCGAGAGGCAGGGCATGGGACATCCATCTTACGGTTTGTATCATGGCGGCATGACTCTGAGCTGCTTCCTCAGTGGCTGCTTCCAGCTGATGCAGCTGCTTCCTTATCCCATGACCGTGACCAAGGTAGCTCATCCTTTGGCAGTTCAGTTCTGCAGTTTAAGTTGGGGGGATTGTTCCTAGAAGCTCAGTCTCAATTCTCTGACTTCATCCTTCACAAACATTCTGCAAGTGACCTCTATCCCTTAATAAAGCCCTTTCTTCTTGAGCTAGCAGGATTGGATTCTGTTACCTCCAACTAAGAACTCATCTAAGCTAAATCTCACAAAAGTGAGCATTGGACCTCTCTTTGGAGAATATATGCATTTCAGTCATTGGACACTCTATGCCAAGCCACCTCTGGGAACACTTTTAAAGTTAAAAGTGATGAGCATTTTGGCACAATGAACTTTTCATTAGGCCTGAAAAGAAATTAATTTTAAGTACGCAGGGCTGCCATAGTGGTACCTTATTACCTTATGGGTTTTACAAAGGACTAAAATATCCCTTTGAACCCGAAAAGAGCCCCATCATCAGTTGACTATTTACAGATTCATAATGTCTCAATTGAATCTTGATCTCAAACCACAAGCAACAGAAGAGAGAACAGAGTCCTTTCTGTTCCAAACTGGAGAGAACGTTTCTTATTAAATCCCTTATGCACCTGTCATATGTTGAGCCTAAGAATGCAACTAGGGGATGTTATTCCCTTCAGTTGGGAGCCCAAGTTCCTTCTATAAAGGAGGTCCCAGCTCTGACCGTAGTGAGAGGAAGATGGCAGGTGACAGAGGAGCACATGCACCATGGCTCTCCTTCCCCTGGGGATTCCCAAACCCCATGTTCCCAGCAATACTGAGAGTCCTGCTTTTCTCAGAGAAAAGGGTAGATAAACTACTCCAGGGCTACAGAGCTCCTCTCCCCAAACTTACCCCAGTCCTACCTTCAACACAAAGGGCAAAAGATACAGAGAGATATTGAGGGTATGGAAAAGATTACAATTTGGAATCTGAAGACTGAGGCTTTCTCAGTGACCTTAATCCCTCTGAGTCTCATTTTCCTTGTGTGAAAACTAGAGACTAACAAAAAAACACCTTATTGAAAGATTCACATAGACAATATTTTTTAAAAAGTTCTTTGCTAACTCTACAGCATGATGCAAATGAGTCATTAATTAAGTGAATGTGGACTCCCAAGAGTGGCAGCTTCCATGCCTTTTTGACCTTATAGCACAGTTCTTTTCTTGGTGTATTCCTCAAGCTTGGTTCTACAGATCTCCCTATTAGAGTTTGAAAAACTCAGCCTTGGAGAGAAGGAGTGTCTTTTGCTATTTTCAAAACATTCAGAGGATTTATAATTTAGATAAAATTGGAATTGCAAAACTTCCCTACTTCTCTGCTGTTAGATAAACAGTGTGGGGCTATATAACCTTTGCAGAGTATTTGGAAATTATTCTCTGATGATTTGTCTCTTCCAAAACCACAGATAGGAATCTAGTGCCTTTGGCAGTGACAAATTTGACCTGTTTTCCATACAAGATTATGAAGGCAGACTGGAGGAAAACAGGCTACCGCTGCATTTATCATGATTTCAGGGACAAGGTGACAATATCTTTGATGTAATTTTCCCTTCCACATAAATCTCAGCTGCTTAGCATCTCCCACCTGTACTGTGCACTTGTGGGAAAAGTACCACACTGTCCTTTGATAGATAGAACTTGGAAGAGAAAGGACCAAGAGAAACAGAAAGCAACTTGCTTCTATCAAAGTCCATCTGGACTCAGTGTTCTCTTGGGCCAATGGGAGAAAGGACGACCTGAGTGGAGCTTGACACTAAAGCACAATGTCTTTCTTGTACTGGGCAGAACCAGCCTGAGGAGGAAGCCTGCCTGGTGAGGACCGCTCTCTTCCCTGCCTGGAGCAAATGTACTTAAACCATTCACAGAGGATTCCCCCATTAGATCAGCCAAAAAGCAAAAGGGGAGAGAAACAGATCATCCCCATGCTAGAGAGTAAATGCGCACCAATTCTCATGCTCTCTCTTGCTGCAATTTTTCTGACTTGTTTCTAAGGATAATCCACTTAAGGTCCAGGGGGAAGAAGAAAAAGTTCTTGCTCATGTGTTCTACCTGGAGTGATAATGTCTGCAGGAGAACTTAACATTGTGGGTTTGTCATTGATTTGGAATCGTTATAAGTTTAGGTGGCATCTGAGATATCCAGGTTCAAAGGGTATGGCCAATGAAATGAGAAGGGATATCTGTCTGATGCTCCCTCCACCATGTGAAGCCAGGACCAAGCCTCAGTGTGAGCCAGAAGCTGAGGAAGGATTTTGGTCTGAGGAGCTGACAGGAGGGTAGAGAGGTCCCGCTGGAGGTCAGTGGGTTCCCCAAGAATCAAAGAGGCCAGCCCAGGAAGTCTACGAGAGAAAGCCAAGGCTTGATGATATCAGGAAATCAGGCAGGAACCTCAAGTTTGCAGGAGTCAAAGGCAGGATCCAACTCAGATATGGAGACAAGACAGGGCCAGGAAGGGATGAAATCTAAGCTAAAACAGATGAGACACAAGTCCCAACAGGTTGGTGGTCTTGGGTAAAGACCCAGATCACCTAGAGGTAGTGTTTATGACTCCATTTTGCAAGTCAGTAGATTAAAGAGATTTGCATGGGTTGGGATGGCTAATCATGCCAGCACATGAAGAACAACAACTTACTGAGATGTTATCATGTAGAAACTTATTAAACCAGGGCAAGGAGGACACATCACCTTTTTAAACTAATAAAAAATAAAATGAAATTAACTTATTAAACTCTTCATATGTTCCAGACCCTGTTCTAAAAACATTACACGATCTGCCTCATTTAATACTCACAGTCATCCTTTGAGGATGGTATTATTCCTATCCCCATTTTACATTTGAATTAAAAGAAAAAAAATCAGATAAGTTAAACAAGTAGCCAAAGGTCATACTGCCAATAAGACGCCAAAGTGGATTCAAAACCAGATCACCTGCCTTCGGGGCTCTCCAGCTTGACCATCAGCTACCGCAGGCAACAAAAGCCTTTTACTAGTATTGCTATACCTGACATCCTTAGGGTAACAATCAAATAATGCCTACAAAAGTAGTCAAAAACACAAGGCTAATAGGAAGTCAAATATTTAGACTCAGGAATTGTGAGAAGAGGTAAGGATTCTGAAATCATCTAGTCCAGCCCCCATGTCATCTAGATAAGTTACTTGCCCAAATTCGCTGTCGTTGAGACTTTTAGCACTCATCCATATCTGGTCCTCCACTCCCCTGCAGACACACAGGAAGTTTACGCTTTCCAACCCCCTGGTAGTCACTGGTCAATGGGCTACAAATGGCAATGACATGCGTCACCTTTGGATTAAAGTATTAATGCAGAGGCATTTGAGAGGGGGTGTGAGTTCTCCATGATCTCTCTGCTGTGGTGAACTGATAATTGCATGTCCCAGATGACAGGTTACATGGTCCCTGAGTCACCACTTGGAAGAAATCTAACTCAGAGTCATCAGACCAAGAGTGTGCTTTGCATTAAGAAGAAGTGTTTATAAATGCTTATGTGTTAAGCAATGAAGATTTTACCATAGCAAGCCGCCCACCCACCCTGATTAACATAGCCACCTAATTAATACCAGCTAATGAAGATGACTCCTTACCCAAATTATAAATCTTCTTTTAAAATTTCCTTCAGCCCAATAAATGCTATGAATCAAATGGTTTTATTTCCACATGTAGAAAAATGAAATTGGATTCCTATCTCAAAACGCTCACAAAAATTAACTCAAAACAGATTAAAGACTTAAACATAAGACCTGAAACTATAAAACTCCTAGAACAAAATATAGGGAAGAAGATCCTTGACATTGATCTTGGCAATGATTTTTTGCATATGACACAAACAGCACAGCAACAAAAGCAAAAATCAGTAAGTGGGACTATAGCAAATGAAAAAGCTCCACACAGCAGAGGAAACAATCAACAAGGTGAAAAGGCAGCCTACAGAATGGGAGAAACTATTTGCAAGCCATGTGTCAGATAAGTGGTTGATATCCAAAACATATAAAGAAGTCATACAACTCAACAACAAAAAACAAACAATTCGATTTAAAAATGGGCAGAGTAAATACAGACTTTTTTCCAAATAGCAAACAGGTATATAAGAGGATGCTCAACAGTACATTTCAAAATATACTAAAATCTCTCTAATTTAGAGATCACGTTTCATGTAATCCCAACTCTAAGACATAGTTTAAAATATTTAGAAATATAAAGGGCCCCCGGGTCACAGAAACTTATGAAATAAAGTCCATGCATTTTATACCATAGGAGAGGCTCTTCAGCTCATGCAGGGCTTGATAACTTCTAATTTACACATAGTTCTAACCAACCGTTCTTTTTCTTCCAATCACAGATTGTTCTAGAAGCAGGCACACAGGTAGCAAAAGTGATAGCTGAAAGAGGCTCAAATGAAAATGACTCAGTCTATGACAATATCAGTGGTCAGAGAAAGAACTTGAGTCGTTCTTGTTTGATAATCTCTAAGACAGCAGAAGCATGTCTAACATATTTGAAAACACTTTCCTCCAAGATTCTTTTTTTAAGTTTGGGGTTTAAAAGAAAGAACTCCACATTTTAAAGCTATCAAAAATATAAAGAGGGAGACAAAGACATAACTAGACTAATCTGTTTCAAAATGCTACAATGTTTTATTAAGTTGGGATTTGTGGAAGTTTTATTTTCTGCATTTTATTTAACCATATTTAAAATTTTTCTGCAATGATCACATATTACTTGTATATTACTTGTGATGCTAAGGTAATTTTTTTAAAGGATGAATGCAGGATATGAAAAAGTCACACCAAGTAAATACTTTAATTCTCCAAGTAGGTTAAAAAAGGTGTCAACCCTGCTAATCTATTTATTCTTAGGGATCATCAAATGAATAACCACCACTGAAAACAGTTTGTTTCTTTTCTTGGCTGCATGAGGCAGGCTGTGCTCACCCCAAACTCCATCTTGGTTGAGCTCCTAAGTCAGTGATCTGATCATATGCGACTTTTAGAAATAATGAGGCATCAACTAATTTAGTCAGGACTAATAGAACATGGCAGGTGGTACCTGCTTATGCTCTAATCAGCAAACAGGCTGAGCTGTCTCTTCAGGCCCAGTTGAGCTGAACCCTGGATGTAACATAAGAGACAAAGATTCTTCTGAATTGGATAATGTATTGGTGTTTCCCTAAGAGGACTGATACCACATAGAGCTGTGACCAAGTTGTTCACCCTGTTGTCTAGCCAGTGAGTCCAAAGATAAATACAGGATTGAAGACTAGCATTTTTTCCATCCCAGTGTGTCAATTCCAGGGTTGATATGTTCAAAAGATTTAACTACTGGTTCAGTCTGAGCACTGACCAATTTGAACAGATGCCAGGGTAAACAACTGGTCTACCTGTATCAATACATTCTTGCTGAACATCAGTCAGCCTTAGTGACTTTCTTTTTTAAATGTGGAATTATGAATTGGCTGGGGAATTTCTTCTTTCAAAGACCCAACCATTGAGCTATAAGCCTTATAAATAGAACGAGTAGTCATCAAAAAAAAAAAAAAAAAAAAAAGGGCTTCCAATCTCACCTCATGCTACTGAAAAATTACCTCAATCCATCATGAAAGAGACAGGTCACCAATAGCAGGTTTCATGTAGGCCCTTAAGAGAACCATTAAAGGGAAAAAAAGTCAGAAAAATGGCATGATGTTCCTAACAGGCTTGCCAACACTGCTAGGTGAGGATATGTCCAGCCAAACCACAATTCCTGCCATAAGAAACTGAATTATGAAACAAAAGAAAACATCTTGCTCTAGTTTAGGCAGGTTATAAGCCGAAGTATCCTTGAAAAGCCAAGAAACCCAATTTGTAGAGGAGAAAAATGAAATGCTAAACAATGCTTAAAATCTTCCCAGGAGGAAGGAGACTGCCTACGTCACACTCACACCAAAGGTGGAAGAAAATAAGTGGACACATTTATCAGCAGCTCTCCCAAGTGTTGCGGTGTGCTTTATAGCAGGTACGTAGCTGCCTGAAGCTTGCAGATGTCTGCAAGAGAACTACACAGATGCAATGATAACCACACTGGGTGCTGAGGAGACAATGGCGATCAGTGAGGACTGCCACAGTCAGAAAATGTGTGCCCACCTGAAGGTGACGAAGGCCCAGTATTGATGGATTTTCTCATTTTTTAATGAAAAGTCAGTAATATTTTTTAAATGAAGTATAGTTAATTTACAATGTTGTGTTAGTTTCAGATGTACAGCAAAGTGATTCTGTTATACATATATGCATACATACACACACACATATATCTCAGATTCTTTTTAATTATAGGTTATTACAAGATATTGAATATAGTTCCCTGTGCTATAACAGGTCCTTGTTGTTTATTTTATATATAGTAGTGTGTATCTGCTAATCTCAAGCTCCTAATTTATCCCTCTCCTCCCTGACCCTCTGGTAATCTTAAGTTTGTTTTCTGGGACTTCCCTGGTGGTCCAGTGGTTGAGAATCTGCCTTCCAATGCAGGGGATGTGGGTTCGATCCCTGGTCCGGGAACTAAGATCCCACATGCCACGGGGCAGCTAAGCCCCAGCGCCGCAACTACTGAGCCCGTGCGCTCTAGAGCCCCTGTGCCACAGCTAGAGAGCCTGTGCTCTCTGGAGCCCACGCGCCACAATGAAAGATCCCACATGCCGCAACAAAGATCCTGTATGCCACAACAAAGACCTGACACAGCCAAATAAATAGAAACATATTATTTTAAGTTTGTTTTCTATGTCTGTGAGCTTGTTTTGTAAATAAGTCCATTTGTATCTTTTTTTAGGCTCCACATATGAGAGATATCATGTGATATTTGTCTGTCAGACTTTGCTTAGTGTGATGACGCCTAAGTCCTAAGGAGTCAGTAGTCTATCAGCGTTTATTAATTTTTTGATTTCAAATATTGGCAAACCACGCTGACAAAAATTTTTTATCATTCTTTCAGTTAACACTATGTATGACAAACTGAACATATGTAGACCACAAGTTGCAACCTCTGATTTAATCCATGGCTTCCTTTATTCAAAAATATTTTCTGAGCATCTACAGAGTCCTAGGTACTGTGGCCTAAAGGACACAATACCTAAGACAAAATGCCTGCCTTCAAAAACCTTACAGTGTAAGATAGAGGTCATTCCCTAGTAATAATATTGAACTACAAGTGCTAACCCAAACTTGAAGGGGATCCGAAATGGCTTTGCCAAATGTAACTGTTAACCTAGTATATCAGTTGGCTAACGGACCCCTCCAAAACTTAATAGCTTAAAAATAACAATTTGTTCAGCTCAGGATTCTGTGGCTTAGCAGTGTGGCTGGGCCCAGCCGGGCATTTCTGCTGATTGCGACTTGTTAATGCATAGACAGAGAGCTGCTGGGTTGCTCGAGGGTTGGCTGGGAGCTACTGGATTAGGATGGCCTAAGCTGGGGCAGCTTGTCTCTGTTCCACATGTCGCTCATTCTCCAGCAGGCTAGCCCAGGGTTGCTCACACGGCAGCTGGGCTAGTTTCCAAGAGAAAGAGTGGAAACATTCAGGCCTTTCTGACGCCTAGGCTCAGAACTGGCACACTGTAACTTCCCCTGCATTGTAGTGACAAAAGCAAGTCTCAGGGCCAGATCCAAGGGGAGGGGAAACAGTCTCTGCCTCTTGATGGGAAGCAATGGGGTGGAAGGTGTGGATTCAGGGAAGGGTGAAGAACCGGGGCCATTCTGGCAAACTACTTCCCCTGATGAGAAGGCCTGGCATGTGCAAAGGCCTGAAGATAAAAGAAAACACATGGAGTTTGGGAAGTTCTAAGTTGTTTCATAGGATAAGAGCAGAGAATGACACAGAGGTACTGAGGAAAGAAATGACAAGTGTGATCAGAAGTAGCCAGAGCAATTCTGTAATGTATAGAAATATCAAGTCACTATGTGGTACATCAGGAACTTATATAGTGTTGTAGGTCAATTATGCTTCAAGAAAACAAACTCAGAGAAAAAGATTTGTGGTTACCAGAGATAAGGGGTGGGGGGAGAAATGGACAAAGGTGGTCAAAAGGTACAAACTTCCAGTTATAAGCTCAATAAGTACTAGGGATGAAATGTACAACATGATTAATATAAGTAATACTGCTGTATGTTATATATGCAAGTTGTTAGTTAAGAGTAAATCCTAAGAGTTCTCATCACAAAGAAATTTTCTTTTTGTTTCATTTTGTATCTATATGAGATGATGGGTGTTCACTAAACTTATATATATCTTGAAATGATTATCACAATAATTCAAATTATGCTGTACACCTTAACTTATACAGTACTATATGTCAATTATTTCTCAATGGAAGTGGAAGGGAAATAAGATAAAAATTAAAATGGAAAAACAAAACAAAACCTAAGTAGCCAGATCATGAAGGGCTTACCATGTGTGCATCCAGTGAAACAAAGATTTAAACAAACAAACAAAAACACCTTCCCTCTGCTGATTATCTATAAGGGGGAATACAAGACAGGTGCAAAATAAACACAATGCAAGTTTAAACATCAGCATTGTTAATAAAATGCTCTGGGGACCCATAAAAAGGAGACATCATACCTAAGTTTGAAAAATTAGGGACAGTTTCATAAAAGAGGTATAATTCAAGCTGAACTTTGAAGAGCAAAATATTTTGACAGGTAGAGATATAGAGATGACAATATTAGTGTCAGCTAAAGTGCAGGGAAAGGAAAGTCCAAATACATATACACAATAGCAAGCAGGATGGTCTGACTAAGCTGAGGGCAGCAGTTCTCAATCTTAACCTTCCAAAACAAAACGTTCATATGTGATGCTCTCCAGGATTCATACCCCAGCTGTGCCAGAGTTTAGATAGTTTATTTCATTATGTAAGATCGCCAGATCTCTGGTTATAAGCTTACCCTCTCTCGCTCACTGCTCCATTGTGACACTGAGTTTGAGATCCACTAACGCAGGCTTAGTGAAAGATGCAATGAAAGCAATGAGAGATGCAGCTTAGATAAGTGACAGGCAAAACCTGGAGGTTCTCAAATGCCAGGCTGAGGAATTTTAACTTACTGAAGGCGGCAAAGAGTCCCTGAATATTTCTGAGTAAGATAAAAACATAAATTGAGTTGCATTTTGCAAACTTTCATCTGACAAAAGTGGGTAAAATGGAGCAGGGAGAGGCTAAGATTCTTTGGTCATGATATCACGAATAGATCAAGGGACTTTTTCATGAGAAGCCCAGATAGATCCTCCAAATTCTTCCCAACTTAGTGCTCTACTGGTATAGGAAGTAGACATATGATCCAGTGATCCCACTCCTAGGCCTATATGTAGACAAAACTGTAATTCAAAAAGATACATGCACTCCTATGTTCATAGCAGCACTATTCACAATAGCCAAGACATGGAAACAACCTAAATGTCCATCACAGGTGAATGGAATAAAGAAGATGTGGTACATATATAAATGGAATATTACTCAGCCATAAAAAAAGAATGAAATCGTGCCATTTGCAGCAACATGGATGCAACTAGAGATTATCATATTAAGTGAAGTTAAGTCAGTCAGGAAGAGAAAGACAAATACCATATGATCAATCTATGAAACAGAAACAGAATCATGGACATAGAGAACAGATTGGTGCTTCCCAAGGGGGAGGGGGTTGGGGCAGGGATAGAGAGGGAGGTTGGGGTTAGCAGATATAAGCTTTTATACATAGAATGTTTAAACAAGGTCTTACTGCCTAGCACAGAGAACTAGTTTCAATATCCTATGATAAACCACAGCAGAAAAAAATATATAAAAAAATGAATGTATATATATATATATATATATATATATAATGGAATCACTTTGCTGTACAGGAGAAATTAACACAATACTGTAAATCAACTATACTTCAATTAAAAAAATCAGTAATACAAAAGAAAAGGAGGTAGAGCTGAAAAACAAATTGGAACCTAATGGTTACCCTGGATCTAGAGATGGACAACCATTTAAGAGGCGAGACCCCATTTGGGAGGGAAGCAGAGCCAAGGTGGTATGTGGAGGTGGCAGTGGGAATGGAGAGAGGGAATACATTTGAGAAGTGTTGGTGAAGTTTGTCACTAGCAAGTTGACACTTGCTCAATATGGGAGGTAAAGGAGAGGGGAAAACCAGACATCACTCCAATTTTTTTAAGATTGAGAGAGAATTGTGATGCTGCTAACCAAAGGAGACTTGGGAAAACAAACTGATTGTTAAAATGGATTCAGTTTGAGTATCAGCTATAAACATCAGGTCTAAAAGTACTAGAATGAAGCCTGAGGCTAATGTTCATGACTACAACACAGAACAAAAATCTCATGAATATAGCGTTTCTTCCAAGATTCCAGCAAATTAAAAAAAAAAAAGCATATGGGAGAGAAACAGACTTTTTATTTACCCTAAAAGTATTACAACACTGTTGAAGATTTCTGGCCCAACTCAGAAGAGGAAGAAAGGTGACAACATGGTTGCAAAAGAGTTTTGTTATACTTTCACATAAGAAGCAGTTGGGAGGAATGACTCCTGCTTTGCCTACTGAAACACAGCTGTGCAAGTTGAAACCTGATGTTTCCTGCTCCATCTTCCAACCTCTGCTCTGTGTCTGAAGTTCTGACTTAATGAGACACGTGAGACTCGATTAAATTATGAAATCTGCTGTGGGTTGAAATAGGTTTTCACGCAAAAAAAGTGGGGGCCCGTGTTCAGAGAAGAGGAGTTGGATTGGATTTTTAGCCGTTCTCCTCACAGGGAGAGGATAAATAATTGTGGTTTAGAATATGGGTTTGGATTAAGAGTTCTTGAGTTCAGATCCCAGTACTGCCCAAACTGGAGGAAGTCACTTGACTTCTCTATGCATCTATTCCCTCACCTGTAAAATGGGGATAATCATAGTCTCCACCTCCATGACAGCTTCACAATTACCCTATTTTTTGGTATAGACACTTTTACCAAGCACTAATGTATAATTCCTCTTATACGGTACTTCAGTATAATCCATGGAGAGATCTCCTATTTTCTAAAACAAAAATTTCCCTTGGCTTAGCATGAGTAGAAAAGGAACTACCTGTGAATTAATGAATGCCTCCTGTAAAGGGAATTCTCAGAGGCTTCCCCACTCTGAGAAAACACAAGGAAACGCTAGTCATAGAGTTAATCTCCTGTGAGGTGCCTTCCCTGTATAGGAAGTTAGGCAGACGATTAGCCACAAAATAGAATGAAATAATGCCATTTGTAGCAATGTGGAGGGACCTGAAGATTATCACACTAAGTGAAGTGAGCCAGACAAAGATAAATATTACATGATATCACTTATATGTGGAATCTAAAAGCAAACAAACAAGTGAACTTATTTCCAAAGGAGTAAGAGACTCACAAAGAAAACAAACTTATGGTTACCAAAGGGGAAGGGTGGGGGGATAAATTAGGAGGTTGGGATTAACATACACACACTACTGTATATAAAATAGATAACAAACAAGGACCTAGTGTATGGCACAGGGAACTGTACTCAATATTTTGTAATAACCTACAAGGGAAGAGAATCTGAAGAAGAATATATAGGTGTGTGTATAACTGAATCGCTGTGCTATACACCTGAAACTAACACGACATTGTAAATCAACTATAGTTCAATTTTTTAAAATAAATAAGTAAATAAAATAAATAAAGGAAGGAAGTTAGGCTGACAGACCTCAACAAATGATCTTCTACATTTGGGCTTGGCAAATTTCTTGTTTCTACTTCTATTAACCCAAAAAAGGTAAATGAACTGGAAAAAGGATTAGCATACTCTTTCACTTCCATTCCAAAGATTTACTTAAATTCTTCCTCTTATTAATACAGTGACATAAAGATGGGGTTATGTGATTCAATTAGCATAATTCAGGGGCCTAAGCATTTAGGAAAGTAGTAGCCTGCCCTGGAAAGGTGACCTGGACAGGATACTCCCTATTTGCAAACTTGTATAGTTGCTCTGCGAAGCAAACCTGATCCTGGGTCTATCATAACATTCTCTAACAGTAGAAAGTAATTTCTTCCTAAGGCTATTTTTTCTCCTAATGTCTTAAACCAGCACATCATTTCCTT
The DNA here is from genome assembly GCF_005190385.1 of Monodon monoceros. Lineage (NCBI taxonomy): Eukaryota > Metazoa > Chordata > Mammalia > Artiodactyla > Monodontidae > Monodon > Monodon monoceros. The sequence continues at coordinate 43,930,648 of NW_021703781.1, forward strand.
ATCAAAGAATTTTCTGCAACAAGTATTGGCAGTGGTGTCCTGCTGAATGGTTAACAACTGGCTCTCCAGGAACAAGAAGCCCTGGTGTGTAACATTCACCAATTTCTGTGGTGTAAATACTCCTACTATGGCTGATTTCAAGCAACCAAAGGAAGTCATGGATCGTGATGCTGGGAAGTTCTATACACAATTGGCTCTGATGAGCCAATACGAACTTTCTTCAACACACCATTGTCACTACACAAACCAACTCTTAAGCCACCAATGAGGCATTTCTAAAGTATAGTCTCAGATGACACTGCTGTCCTGGGAGCTAGGGAGACAATGTAGAGCAGGAATTGTGACTGGATCCTCCAGGTGATGGTCAAAACAATGTCCAGCTGACACACACTGCTTTGTTTTGTTTCCTAAATATATGTTGAGGCTTCTCTTTGCATCAGCTGCTCTTCCCAGACCAGGCAAGTCTGGAAGAGAAATCAGGAGATGTGGGTAGCAATAAAAACAGTATTGAAAACAGTTCCAGGAGATTCTGAGGCTCTCAGGGACCTCATTTCTTGGCAGAACCCCAAGAAGCACATGTTACCCTCTTGAACATAATCTTACACTCCTTCCCAGTCACCAGTGCCATTCTCTGTTCTCTCTTGTGGCTTCAGTGGCATCCATCACAGGGGGATGACTAACCCCTGACCACCTTCTTTCCTTCTCTTCATGTGTCTTATTTCTGGATGAAGCTGTTCTCAGCAAGGTGTGATGAAAAGCCTCATGAACCTTGTGTACAAATGTTATTGGATCTCACATTTTTGGAAAAGTTTGGGACAAATTCCCTCATCTGAATGGGAAATAAGCTGAGTGGTGCAACTTAGAGTTACAGCCCAAAGTGTCCTGCACTGCAGGGAGCCTATATATCACAGATCTGTCTCTTTAGCATGACCTCTGACATTCACTTCCAGAGATATGGGGTAGTTGCTATCCTCCTGTTTTGGAGTCTTGATCCTGGGGATGGATAAATGGCCATCTCAAAGTTTCTATTACCATTTTTTCAAGGATACCCTGATGCTAGCAGAACCTCTGATGCCTGCCCTGAGATGGTCCAGATTAGCTTGGTTCCTTTCCTCCCTCTCAACAGAGTATTTGCACTGGACATTTGACGTGTTCTCCATTTTTTCTCACCCATTTTTGACTTGACCTTGTCTCTTAGCAGAGAAGCAGGCACTTCCTTCTCTGATGGGAAAATGGAAGAATTGGTAAAGGTCTCACTGCAGAAGGGCTTGGAAAGGTGCCCATTTGGAAGAACATTTAGAGCCAACTCTTGACATCTCTGCCTTAACAAATAAGGCTACGTTTCCTGGTATCACTTCACAGCACAACTGTGTCCTTTTGGCAAAGATGATTGGGCAGGAATGGGGGTGGGGGGAGGGGGGTGGACATGCCTCTTCTCATCCTCCCACCAAGAATCTACTTCACAGGAGATTGGTTCAAGATGGCGGAGTAGAAGGACGTGCGCTCACTCCCTCTTGCGAGAGCACTGGAATCACAACTAGCTGCTGAACAATCATCGACAGGAAGACACTGGAACTCACGAAGAAAGATACCCCACATCCAAAGACAAAGGAGAAGGCACAGTGAGACAGTACGAGGGGAGCAATCACAGTAAAATCAAATCCCATAACTGCTGGGTGGGTGACTCACAAACTGGAGAACACTTATACCACAGAAGTCCACCCATTGGATTGAAGGTTCTGAGCCCCACGTCAGGCTTCCCAATCTGGGGGTCCAGCAATGGGAGGAGGAATTCCTAGAGAGTCAGACTTTGAAGACTAGCAGGATTTTATTACAGGACTTCGACAGGACTGGGGGAAAAAGAAACTCCACTCTTGGAGGGCACACACAGAGCAGTCTGTGTATCAGGACCCAGGGGAAGGAGCAGTGACCCCACAGGAGACTGAACCAGACCTACCTGCTAGTGTTGGAGGGTCTCCTGCAGAGGCAGGGGGTGGCTGTGTCTCACCGTGAGGACAAGGACACTGGCAGTAGAAGTTCTAGGAAGTACTCCTTGGTGTGAGCCCTCCCAGAGTCTGCCATTAGCCCCACCAAAGAGCCCAGGTAGGCTCCAGTGTTGGGTCGCCTCAGGTCAAACAAGCAACAGGGAGGGAACTTAGCCCCACCCATCAGCAGACAAGTGGATTAAATTTTACTGAGCTCTGCCCACCAGAGCAACAGCCAGCTCTAGCCACCACCAGTCCCTCCCATCAGGAAACTGACACAAGCCTCTCAGATAGCCTCATCCACCAGAGGGCAGACAGCAGAAGCAAGAAGAAGTACAATCCTGCAGCCTGTGGAACAAAAACCACATTCACAGAAAGATAGACAAGATGAAAAGGCAGAGGGCTATGTACCAGATGAAGGAACAAGATAAAACCCCAGAAAAACAACTAAATGAACTGGAGATAGGCAACATTCCAGAAAAAGAATTCAGAATACTGATAGTGAAGATAATCCAGGACCTCGGAAAAAGAATGGAGACAAAGATCAAGAAGATGCAAGAAATGTTTAACACAGACTTAGAAGAATTTAAGAACAAACAAACAGAGATGAACAATACAATAACTGAAATGAAAACTACACTAGAAGGAATCAATAGCAGAATAACTGAGGCAGAAGAACAGATAACTGATCTGGAAGACAGAATGGTAGAATTAACTGCTGTGGAACAGAATAAAGAAAAAAGAATGAAAAGAAATGAAGACAGCCTAAGAGACCTCTGGGACAACATTCAACTCAACAACATTCACATTATAGGGGTCCCAGAAGGAGAAGAGAGAGAGAAATAACCAGAGAAAATATTTGAAAAGATTATAGTCGAAAACTTCCATAACATGGGAAAGGAAATAGCCACCAAAGTCCACGAAGCACAGAGAGTCCCATATAGGATAAACCCTAGGAGAAACATGCCAAGACACATAGTAATCAAACTGGTAAAAATTAAAGACAAAGAAAAATTATTGAAAGCAGAAAGAGCAAAATGACAAATAACATACAAGGGAACTCGCATAAGGTTAACACCTGATTTCTCAGCAGAAACTCTACAAGCCAGAAGGGAGTGGCATGGTATACTTAAAATGATGAAAGGGAAGAACCTACAACCAAGATTACTCTACCCGCCAAGGATCTCATTCAGCTTTGACGGAGACATCAAAAGCTTTACAAACAAAAGCTAAAAATTCAGCACCACCAAACCAGCTCTACAACAAATGCTAAAGGAACTTCTCTAAGTGGGAAACACAAGAGAAGAAAAGGACCTACAAAACCCAACCCAAAACACTTAAGAAAATGGTCATAGGAACATACATATCAATAATTACCTTAAACGTGAATGGATTAAATGCTCCAACCAAAAGACCCAGGCTCGGTGAATGGATACAAAAACAAGACCCATATATATGCTGTCTACAAAAGACCCACTTCAGATCCTGGGACACATACAGACTGAAAGTGAGGGGATGGAAAAAGATATTCCATGCAAATGGAAATCAAAAGAAAGCTGGAGTAGCAATACTCATATCAGATAAAATAGACTATAAAATAAAGAATGTCACAAGAGACAAGGAAGGACTCTACATAATGATCAAGGGATCAATCCAAGAAGAAGATATAACAATTATAAATATATATGCACCCAACATAGGGGCACCTCATTACATAATGCAACTGCTAACAGCTATAAAAGAGGAAATCAATGGTAACACAATAATAGTGGGAGACTTTAACATCTCACTTACACCAATGGACAGATCATCCAAACAGAAAATTAATAAGGAAACACAAGCTTTAAATGACACAATAGACCAGATAGATTTAATTGATATTTATAGGACATTCCATACAAAACCAGCAGATTACACTTTATTCTCAAGTGTTCACAGAATATTCTCCAGCATAGACCACATCTTGCGTCACAAATCAAGCCTCAATAAATTTAAGAAAAATGAAATCATATCAAGCATCTTTTCTGACCACAATGCTATGAGATAAGCAATCAATTAGAGGGAAAAAAAACCGTAAAAAATACAAAAACATGGAGGCTGAACAATACCTTACTAAATAACCAAGAGGTCACTGAAGAAATCAAAAAATACCTAGAGACAAATGACAATGAAAACATGACAATCCAAAACCTGTGGGATGCAGCAAAAGCAGTTCTAAGAGGGAAGTTTATAGCTATACAAGCCTACGTCAAGAAACAAGAAAAATCTCGAATAAAAGATCTAACCTTGCACCTAAAAGAACTGAAGAAATAAGAACAAAAAACCCCAAAGTTAGCAGAATGAAAGAAATCATAAAGATCAGATCAGAAAGAAATGAACTAGAAACAAAGTAAACAATAGCAAAGATCAATAAAACTAAAAGGTGGTTCTTTGAGAAGATAAACAAAACTGATAAACCATTAGCCAGGCTCATCAAGAAAAAGAGGGAGAGGACTCAAATCAATAAAATTAGAAACGAAAAAGGAGAAGTTACAACAGACACCATAGAAATACAAAGCATCCTAAGAGACTACTACAAGCAACTCTATGCCAATAAAATGGACAACCTGGAAGAAGTGGACAAATTATTAGAAAGGTATAACCTTCCAAGACTGAACCAGGAAGAAACAGAAAATATGAACAGTAATGAAGTAATGAATCACAAGTAATGAAATTGAAACTGTGATTAAAAATCTTCCAATAAACAGAAGTCCAGGACCAGATGGCTTCACAGGTGAATTCTATCAATCATTTAGAAAAGAGCTAACACTCATCCTTCTCAAACTCTTCCAAAAGAGTTGGAAGTGTTCCTTCAGAGGAAGGAACACTCCCAAACTCATTCTATGAGGCCACCATCACCCTGATACCAAAACCAGACAAAGATGCTACAAAAAAAGAAAATTACAGACCAATATCACTGATGAATATGGATGCAAAAATCCTCAACAAAATACTAGCAAACAGAATCCAACAACACAGTAAAAGGATCATACACTTTGATCAAGTAGGATTTATCCCAGGAATGCAAGCATTCTTCAATATATGCAAATCAATCAATGTGATACACCATATTAACAAACTGAAGAATAAAAACCATATGATCATCTCAATAGATGCACAAAAAGCTTTTGAGAAGATTCAACACCCATTTATGATAAAAACTCTACAGAAAGTGGGCATAGAGGTAACCTACCTCAACATAATAAAGGCCATATATGACAACCCCATAGCAAACATCATTCTCAATGGTGAAAAACTGAAAGCATTTCCTCTAATATCAGGAGCAAGACAAGGTTGTCCACTCTCACCACTGTTATTCAACATAGTTTTGGAAGTCTTAGCCACAGCAATCAGAGAAGAAAAAGAAATAAAAGGAATCCAAATTGGAAAAGAAGGAGTAAAGCTGTCAATATTTGCAGATAACATGATACTATACATAGAGAATACTAAAGATGCCACCAGAAAACTACTAGAGCTAATCAATGAAGTTGGTAAAGTTGCAGGACACAAAATTAATGCACAGAAATCTCTTGCATTCCTATACACTAATGATGAAAAATCTGAAAGAGAAATTAAGGAAACAATCCCATTTACCACTGCAACAAAAAGAATAAAATACCTAGGAATAAACCTACCTCGGGAGACAAAGGCTTGTATGCAGAAAACTATAAGACACTGATGAAAGAAATTAAAGACGATACAAACAGATGGAGAGACATACCATGTTCTTGGATTGGAAGAATCAATATTGTGAAAATGACTATACTATCCAAAGCAATCTACAGATTCAATGCAATCCCCATCAAATTACCAGTAGCATTGTTTTACAGAACTAGAACAAAAAACCTTAAAATTTGTATGGAGACAAAAAAAGACCCTGAATAGCCAAAGCAATCTTGAGGAAAAAAACAGAGCTGGAGGAATCAGACTCCCTGACTTCGGATATTATAAAGCTACAGTAATCAAGACAATATGGTACTGGCACAAAAACAGAAATATAGATCAATGGAACAGGATAGGAAGCCCAGAGATAAACCCACGCACGTATGGTCAACTAATCTATGACAAAGGAAGTAAGGATATACAATGGAGAAAAGACAGTCTCTTCAATAAGTGGTGCTGAGAAAACTGGACAGCTACATGTAAAAGAATGAAATTAGAACACTCCCTAACACCATACACAAAAATAAACTCAAATGAATTACAGACCTAAATGTAAGACTGGACACTATCAAACTCTTAGAGGAAAACATAGGAAGAACACTCTTTGACATAAATCACAGCAAGATCTTTTTTGATCCACCTCCTAGAGTAATGGAAATAAAAACAAAAATAAACAAATGGGACCTAATGAAACTTAAAAGCTTTCGCACAGCAAAGGAAACTACAAACAAGACGAAAAGACAACCCTCAGAATGGGAGAAAATATTTGCCAACTAATCAATGGACAAAGAATTAATCTCCAAAATATATAAACAGCTCATGAAGCTCAATATTAAAAAAACAAACAATGGAATCCAAAAATGGGCAGAAGACCTAAATAGACATTTCTCCAAAGCAGACATACAGATGGCCAAGAAGCACATGAAAAGCTGCTCAACATCACTAATTATTAGAGAAATGCAAATCGAAACTACAATGAGGTATCACCTCACACCAGTTAGAATGGGCATCATCAGAAAATCTACAAACAACGAATGCTGGAGAGGGAGTGGAGAGGGAGTGCACTGTTGGTGGGAATGTAAATTGATACAGCCACTATGGAGAACAGTATGGAGGTTCCTTAAAAAACTAGAAATGGAGGGGCTTCCCTGGTGGCGCAGTGGTTGAGAGTCCGCCTGCCGATGCAGGGGACACAGGTTCGTGCCCCGGTTCGGGAAGATCCCACATGCCGCAGGGCGGCTCGGCCCGTGAGCCATGGCCGCTTAGCCTGCGCGTCCAGAGCCTGTGCTCCGCAACGAGAGAGGCCACAACAGTGAGAGGTCCACGTACCACAAACAAACAAACAAACTAGAAATGGAATTAGCATATGACCCAGCAATCCCACTACTGGGCATATACCCAGAGAAAAACATAATTCAAAAAGACATGCACCTCAATGTTCACTGCAGCACTATTTACAACAGCCAGGTCATGGAAGCAACCTAAATGCTCACTGACAGACCAATGCATAAAGAAGATGTGGTACATATATACAACGGAATATTACTCAGCCATAAAACGGAACGAAATTGGGTCATTTGTAGCGACATGGATGAATCTAGAGAGTGTCATACAGAGTGATGTCAGAAAGAGAAAAACAAATATTGTATATTAAGGCATATATGTGGAACCTAGAAAAATGGTACAGATGAACCAGTTTGCAGGGCAGAAATTGAGACACAGATGCAGAGAACAAACGTACGGACACCAAGGGGGGAAAGTGGTGGTGGGTGGGGGGTGGGGGTGGGATGAATTGGGAGATTGGGATTGACATACATAAATATGTATAAAATGGATAACTAATAAGAACCTGCTGTATAAAAAAATAAAATTCAAAAAAACAGAAAAAAAACAAAAAAAGAATATGCTTCACAGGATTGTGGAAGCAATACAGAGAGGAAGTGTATATTTCTGTGTAAATGGCAGGGTGCTAAAAAGTTGTTAATTCTCATAACAGTGATCCCCCAGACAGAGTCAATGACTTAACCTATTTCTTCCCCTTAAACTTTATACACTCCTCCACCTTGGAACTACTACTTAATGAGTGGGTGTCAATTTACTGTTCGAGTCCCATCCTATCATCCCAGAGGTTCATGCACAGGATCCCAGTTTTACAAACGAAGCCACTGAGGCTCAAGGAAGTTCAAAGAGCTAGTCAGTTGCAGACGCAGGACTTGAATTCACATCTTTCTACTCCAGTGGCTCCAACCTCATCTCCCTGACGCAGGAGAGAGGTGATCCCAAAAAATGCCCGGTAAACCCTCCTCTTCTTCAACCCTTGCCTCATGAAAGTTTTGTTCTGCCATTCACACGCTATCTTCAAATCACTAGGCAACTACTCAACACAAATATATCAACCAGCTGGTTCACAGAGGCAGCGGTACGGGGGCTGAGTGATGGAAACTGCAGGATCCTGAAGTTGGGGGCGGGAAGTAGATGCAGAGGCACAAAACAAGGAGTGGACTCTGGGGCCACCTGAGGGCAAAGGCACTTGCTCTCAGGCAGGCGCATCTCAAGGATAACACACTCCAGTGGTCTTCACAGGTTTTTGCTCCTGAAACCCCTAAAGGCATTTTCTACTCTCTTGTGCATTTTAAAAAGGTACCATCTAAAGCTTTTATATGCTAAAATACTTGGAAAAGTTGTATTTTCTATATATTGTACACATTTTAAATTTATTTTGGACAAAAGTTTAAGCAGCAGAATCAGCGTGTTAAACTTACAGAAAACATCCACAGACCTTAATTAGTCAAACCAACTTCGTCATCAAATCAGGCAACCAAACCAGAATTACTATTAAAAAATATCAGACTTCAGTTTCAGTTCCAATCAATGTATTCATACATACACTTTGTCTTCGTGATAACCTTCTCACTCCTTAATTGCAGCTCTAAGAGAAACAAGGCACAGTCTTTGGCATGAGTTTGAAACCTAGAGAAATGAGATGTGGTCCATTTCTGCTTGCTTTGCTCTTACTGGGCCCTCCCTCTGGAACAACGTATTCTGAAGTCATCCATGTGTGTGATGCCCAGGAGATTTCTGTGTACCTTGGGACCAGAGTGAGACTGTAAACCCAGAGTGAGATTCCAGATGAGTGAGAAGTCTCTCTTTATTTCTGAAGCAGAACTCATATGGATCCTCCAGCAGAAAATTTTTTGGAAAGTGGTTCAAATGGGAGTTGAGCACCTGGAAGTTAATTCCTTAGATTCTAACTATGCCCAGGTGACCCTGAAGGCTTCCAGGGCCTTCACCTGCACCACTGTGAGCAATGCCTTCTGGGTCCCGCCCTTTTCTCGTGACTCAGGATTCTCAAACTGGCCTCCTTGGGCGCTACTGCAGCGCCCATCCAGATTTTCCTCTCTCTCCGCCTTCAGAATCCAAGCTTCAAATCCCTGATTCTCACCACCTTTCCTTCAGTCTGGAAAAACACCTTTACTTCAGGGAGAGTGATTTTAAAGAGGCACTAAACTGACTTGTATGAAGGTATTAGTGGCTGATAGCCTACCCAAATTTTAAGGTAGTGTTTGCATTTTTTCAAAGAAAAACTTGTTTACCAAAAGGAGCCTCCCATGGGTTGGAAATCCAGGTGGATATAGGAGAAGCTATGGGCACTGGGGAGGAAATATTCTAGATAATTCCAAGATGATTAAAGAACATTTTTGAACACTGTGCTGGGAAGCAGTAACTTGTTAAGTAGGGTCTAAGCCTGAGAAGCAGCACCCCCCTATTTTAAACCTGCAGGAGGTGCTAGCTGGGGAAAAGGTCATCGGGGTCAGTTGGTAGATGTTGCTGCAGTGCCAGAATGGGGATGCGATGAGACCCAGCCAAACTTAAGTTCCTATATCCTTGGAAATCCAATCAAATCCAAGCTTTTGGAGTAATTCTAAGCTACTCCAAATTTCAGCTATTCTAAAATCAAAAGAATAGAAAAAGTCACCGAAAGTGATGGAAAGGCCCAGGTGATCCAGATAAGGCTCATTAAAAAGAGAACTGAGATTCTAAAGTTTATTTCAGGTCACGCTGCACACACCTGAGATGAAAGTCAAGCTGTAGGAAAGAAAAAGACCATATTCAAATGCTACTGCTCTCACTCAGGCATATGGTAAATTTGGAGAAGTTTGTTCTTTAAGCCTAAGAATATGAATCTTGCTTTCCAAAATAAGGTAGGAAAATGGATTTCTGCCACTTGGCTTCATCAATTTGACAAATAATTCTGCAAACTCAATCCATATCTCTGAATGTAGATATGACGATTTACAGAAAAATCAGCCAAAAGATACCCTTTGAATTCTACTGTAGCCATGACATTCAAATGACCTGACCACACAGCATCGGCATTCAGATAAAATTAAAGAAACTCGGCCATTGCAATCAGAAACATAAATGAGTAGGAAGAATCTGCTCCCCTGGCCCCCTCCATCCCTATTACATTTTTTCATAATAAATAGCAGCTAATAAACATCTATTCCTTTTCAGTGTCCAAGGGATCTTGTTTGCAAACATGAACAACCATCGCTTCGTTCTCTCGGGAGAAAACAAAACACCATCGATCAAAGCAGAGCTACGTACCCAGATCTGCGGCGGCGGCTGCTTGTTCAAAGCCACATGTCACTCTGCTCCTTCAAGCCCGCGTGCCAGGACGCTTCTGAATCCTCGGCCGCTGTTCTTCTGAGCACGGCTGCAGGTTAACGCTTCGAGGCTGAATGCTCTTACCGATGAAGCCAAGGCTCGCCAACTTAACTGCTTACGTGCTGATTCACGCACGGGGCAGGACGCACCCCAGCTGAGCCTGCTTATGGGCTGAAGCCCTGCACCATCCTTGGAAGGTCACACCTGGAGCTCATCTCGCCATTTTGTACCTGGCACCGCAGCCCAGGAAGGATCATTCATTACCTCACACTGACCTGCTTCTCCCATTTGATTTGGAAAATATGAAATTCTTCCTCGACCACATCAACTACACACCACTCAGAGGAGGCTTTGCAGGACAAATCAGCACAGAGATGTAAGTTAGGACCTTGTTGGATAAATGAGTTCAGCTTGGGCAAGGGGATGCCCCCTCTTTCCTAGGAAGGTTGTAACCGGACGGAGAAAATTGATTACACGTAGTCACCTTGGTAGTTTGTGGAAGCATTTACTAGGACAGTGTTTACATTTTCCCTGGTGTCCTTCCCAGGCTAAACCAAACATGAGTTTCCTGCAATAGTGCCTCAGGTTTCATCACATGGTTACTAGGATCCTTAGAGAAAATGTTGTTCACTCTTCTAACCCTTTGGGGCCCAGATTAGCAGGTATCAAAGGCAGGGAAAATAAATCAAAGATTTCTGATGTTTGATCAGATCTTTGAAGTCCATGTCATTGCACCCACGTCACATGCAGGAAGCACAGGAACTTCGAATTCCTAAAGGAAACCAGTGCCACTTTCTAGTTATCGGTAGGTCCCTTGAACTAGCAGCTATGGGGCAAAAACTTGCTCCCCAGCCTAAGGTCAAGTCCTTGGTTTCCTTCAGGCTCTAGCTGAGTCCACCCCAGGATTCACACGGAAGTACAAGGCAGGTGCAAGGCACGGAGGAGGAGTACAGAGCGTGGTACAGGGAGGGGCCTTTGGTCAGAAATGAATCATTGCAGGCAGGCAGGAAATAGACGCGCAGCTGTGTGGGAATCTGGCGTTAGGGATTTACTGCAAGAGTTCCCTCTTCTCCCCACTGACTGCAGCTGCAGAGTTGCCAGCTTGGGTTTATTAGCTACTAACTGGGCTCCAAGGCGCTGGGGCCTCCTTTGCCTGAAGTTGCCTCTACCCTAGGGGCCTGTAAGCTCCAGCAAAGGCAGTGCAAATCCATCTGTGCTCAGAACACAGCCTGTAAACTGAATGTGTAATAATAATAATGGTGATGTTGTAACAACAGCAGCAGCTACTATGTTGAATGCTTACTGTCTGCCAGCAAATGAGCCAAATGCTTTACACATGCTCTGTAGCAAGAACCGCTAGTTCTTGCACAAAATCTGTATTCCTCTCTTCTTCCTCACCTCCCCTGCAGTCAGGAATAGCCATGGAACCAAAGTCTGGCCAATGGAAAGTGGGCAGAAGTGAGCCTATAAAACCTTCCCCATGTGTGATCTTCCAGGCACAGATCTGGAGGGAGATATCCACAGTGACCTTGGAGGTTATGGGAAGAAGAAATTGAAAAGCCTCCATCAGCCTGAATGACCACCTAGAGAGAGCTGCTGACTTTTGTAAGAGCAGACACACCTCATTTTACTGTGCTTCACTTCATTGTGCTTTGCAGATGTTGCGTTTTTTACAAATTGAAGCTTTGTGTGGACCGTGCAAGGAGCAAGACTCTGGCGCCATTTTTCCAACAGAATTTGTTCACTTTCTGTCTCTGTGTCACATTTTGGTAATTCTCGCAATATTTCAGACTTTTTCATTACGATCATATTTGTTATGGTGATCTGTGATCAGTGATCTTTGATGTTACTGTTGCAAAGAGATCGCAACTCGCTAAAGGCTCAGATGATGGTTAGCATTTTCTAGCCAGAAAGTATGTTTTTTTTTTTTTTTTTTTTGTGGTACCCGGGCCTCTCACTGTTGTGGCCTCTCCCGCTGTGGAGCACAGGCTCCGGACGCGCAGGCTCAGTGGCCATGGCTCACGGGCCCAGCCGCTCCACAGCACGTGGGATCTTCCCAGACCGGGGCATGAACCCGTGTCCCCTGCATTGGCAGGCGGACTCCCAATCACTGCGCCACCAGGGAAGCCCCCATAAAATATTTTTTAATTAAGGAATACACATTGTTCTTGAGACACAATGCTGTTGCACACTTTAATAGACTACAGTATGGTGTAAACATAAATTTTATATGCACCAGCAAACCAGAAATTTCATGTGGCTTGCTTTATTGCGGTATTTGCTTTATTACAGTGGTCTAGAACTGAACCCACAATATCTCTGAGGTATGCCTGTACTTTTAAATTATGAGGAAAAGAACTGGAGGACAAACCTTAAAAATGTGTTTTTCAAAATTCTTTTAGAGATATGTAAGCAAAACAGTTTAAAGACCACTTGTCAGGCTTCCCTGGTGGTGCAGTGGTTAAGAGTCCACCTGCCAATGCAGGGGACACGGGTTCCAGCCCTGGTCCAGGAGGATCTCACATGTCACAGAGCAGCTGGGCCCTTGCACAATAGCTGCTGAGCCTGCGCTCTGGAGCCCGCGAGCCACAGCTACTGAGTCCACACGCCACAACTGCTGAAGCCTGTGCGCCTGGAGCCCGTGCTCCGCAGCAGGAGAGGCCACTGCGATGAGAAGCCCATCGACACAACTAGAGAGAGCCTGTGCGCAGCAGCGAAGACCCAATGCAGACAAAAATAGATAAATAAATAAATTTAGAAAAAATTAAAAAAATAAAGACCACTTGTCTACAGAGAAAAGACTAGACTCCTTAATCAGGTATTCAAACTCACCCCGGCCCACACCCTTTCCTTTATCTTTGTCTTTGACATTTCTCCTGGTCTGTCTCCCACTCTGGGCACATGGGTCTCTTTATGGTTCCTAAATGTACCTGTCCTATCTCACCCCTACTCAAACTTTTCCCCTCACTCAGAACACTTTCCCACTACTCCCCACTTAACTGAGTCACACTTCGCTGAGGCAGTGTGAAAACATGGCTGCAAGTCCTTTGACAAGTCATCCGTGGAAACGTGGGGATCTATGTCATCTCCCCTTGAATCTGGGCGGGCTAGTCACTGCTTGTGTCTGACAGTAGAGACTGAAGAAGTGAAGCCATGTGACTTCTGAGGCCGGGTCACAAAAAGTCGTGCAGCATCCATGTTTCCTAGAACACTCACTCTTGGAACTGTTAAGAAAACAAAATTCAACTGAGTACATTGTAAAGATCCTACTGGCTTCCTCCAACGGTTCATGAATCAGGCAGCATTCCATCTAGCAGATAGAAAGGAGCTCCAAGGAGCTGTACAAAGTGAAAGACTTGTAGGCAGAAGGGAGCAGGAACAGGAAATTATAAGAGGCCAACAAGCAGGTTGGTTATCGCCAGGTTACTCTCCTTTAAAGGGCTGTAGGCATCTATCAGGCAGGGTACCTAACTAGTGATGATCAGGTGATTTCTGACTAGGTGCTTTAAGATTCCATTTCTGGGAAAGCCAAAACTGTACGTTAACTCGGTTCCGTGACAAGGGGTTTAGCATAAGTGACTCCATTTTGGGCCTGTTGTCTGGCTTTTGACAGAACTCTGATTCACCATGTAAGAGGTCTGGAAATCCTGAAACTGGGGAGACCCTGGGTAGATGCTTCAGTCACAGTTTCAACTGAACTCCTTCCAGCCATCCCCACGAAGGTACCAGATATGCAAGTGAATCAGTCTTAGACTCCAAACTAGTCTATCCACCAGCTAAATACTGTGGAGTGAACCCCATCAATGCCACATGGAACAGAAGTATCACCCAGCCACGCTCTCCCCAAGTTCCTGGCCCACAGAACCATCAGCCATAATAAAACAGTTGTCATTTTAAATGACTATGTTTGGAATTATTTGTTATGTAGCAAACATAACTGGAATGCCCTCCTTCAGGGTGCAAGACAGGCTCCATATTTTTCAAGAAGCTTTCTCTGACCATTCTAGCCACTTAAATTTCTGAGTTGTCTGCTCCACTCTATCTCTTTGGAGCACCTTATGTAATAATGAATGGATTTGTTAATTAATAAGAACAGTACCTATGTAACATGAATCATATCTGTAACTGTAAGGTGGAGGGGCACGGGCTGGAGGAGGGGGTGTTCCCTACCCGGTTTTGTTCTTTCTGGGCATCAGAATCTTGACTGTAATGGTCAGCTAGTATTTATCCAACCCAGCATTTATTCATATATTTATTAAGTGCCTACTACTTACCAGGCAATCTTTTAGACCCTGATGATAGAGTAGTAAACACAGCAAAGTCCTTCTAGTCCTGATGTTTCCATTCTCAATGGAGACGGCCAAACAAAAAATAACATTAAATAAAATTGATTAGGTTATAAGTGCTAATAAGAATAAAGCACATTAAGAGGTGAGAGAAGGTTGTTTTATATAGTATAAACCGAAGGGTCCTCTCTGATAAGGTGATATTTCAATAGACACCTGAAGGAAATGGGAAGAAAGTAGAAGTCATGCTTACTTACGCCTGTGGGAAAAGTATGCTAGGAAAAAGGAAGCAGCAAACATAAAGGTCCCCAGACAAGAGTGTGCTTGACGAGATGAAGGAAGAAAAGATGGCTAGGGTGACTTGAGCAGAGAGAGCAGGAGAGGGAGCAGTTGGAAATACGGTCAAGATGTGGGGTGTGGAGGTCAGGAAGGGCCTTGGGGATCAAGGTAAGGACTTGAGATTTTGCTCTGAATTAGAAAGTCATTAGAGATTTTTGAGCAGAGCAATGGCATGACCTGGGCTTTAGAAAGCTTACACTAGTATCTATCACCTGGATGCTATGCGAAAGCACACACAAAGCACAAGTTTTAGAAGCAACTGATTTGGAGGCTTAGACTAGAAAGCTAGACGTGAAGATGATGTGAAGTGGTCATAACATGGATGTGTTTTGAAGGCAGAGCCAGCAGGATCTCCTGGTGGGGTTAGATGGATAAGAGAGAAAATAGGAGTCAAGAATGATTCCAAAGTTTTCTAGAACTGGTAGAGTGGAGTTGACCTCTGCTGAGATGGGGAAGAGTGTGAGAGAAGTAGGTTTGGTTAAAGAGAATCAAGCATTGGGTATCTCTGCAAAATAATTCTGGAGGGATTCTTTAGCTCAAGACCTTATGAAAATGACTTGCGGAGATTGGTCGGAAGTGATCTAATAGCTGCAAAGATAATGATAGACAAAAGTCTATCCCAGAGGGTGATAGGTTTTCAAGTGGTACAAAGTGGGCACTTTTGATAGTTATGAGTTGGTTTTGCCATGAATTAGAGTCAGGCAAAAGCAATTTTTAAGGAATTTATTGCAAGAAAAATGTTAATTAAATAATAGTACAAGTGATAAATAGTTACAGGGAATAATCATGTCAGCTATCAAATAATGGATGAACTTCGGGAAATACTGGTGTATAATGTAATATCCAATTAATTTAAGTATCTTTAAAGGTCAGTCTCTGAGAAGAGAAGCCTTAACCATTGAGTCTTTTCTGATCCATCCAAATTGTTATTCATTTACAGTTGGCTAATTGTCTTCTGTGATTCCAGCACCACATTTTTTTTTTCACGTGAGATTAGTTCAGGGGTGGTGTGTTCTATATCAAAGGCCAAAAATAGCATTTGTAGATTATTCTCATTCAATGATCATATATAATTACTCAAAGTTTACTCTAATTGCTGTTCTTGTAGTTTGATTGATTTCTGGAAAAGAATATGCTTTCCTTCATAAGTCCTACCTTAACCCCTTGCCCTCAAACCCTAGCAAGTGGGCCCACCTGAGTCTGCAGGCGGCTTCTGCAACACCAGTGATCTTCAGTGCTGTAGCTCACAGTGTTTCCTGGGAAGAATCCCTTCCTGCTTAGGGTAGAAACTGGAAAGAAGTCATCCCATGAACCCCAGAATATGACCCTTGCTACTGCACCCCCTGAATACATGTAAGCCCTTTACATTCAGTCCTCAAAACCGCCCCGTGAAGTAGCTACCATTAATCTACCCTATTCACAAGTAACACCCAAGGCTCAAGTAGCAGCACATCCAAAGTCATGTGGCTGGTAAGTGACACAACTCATTTTCTGACCCCTAGTTTTTCACTGTTCATTGGAGACAACAAGCACTTTGCTGGGTCACTTCATCATAATTTCACCTCCTCTCCAACTTCCCTCACCCCACACCCAGGACAGCTTGGGGGAGATTCAGTGATTACTATTTTAGCTAACGATAAGGCTTTTGCCTTGCTGAATGAAGTGTGCAAACTGAGAGGAATTTGGAGAGAGAATACAGAAGAGAAACCTGTGCCAATGGTTGCAAGAGGAGGTTTGGGGGAAAGAGAGAAGCCAGGGGAGAGAAGCCAGGGGAGAGAACTTGAGGAGGAGTGAGGGGTTTCTTTTTTTTTCTTTTTAATTTTTAAATTTTATTTATTTTTTATACAGCAGGTTCTTATTAGTTACCTATTTTATACATATTAGTGTATACATGTCAATCCCAATCGAGTGAGGGGTTTCTAATGGAGGTATCTATTTTGTCTTTGTGGAACATTGGTATAATTTCTTCCGGAAATGTTTGGTAGAATTCACCAGTGAACTCCACTGGGCCTCCAATTTTGTTTTTTTTCACATCTAATTTTAATAGTGTGTGATATAGCCCTATCTCTTCAAGGCCCCTGATACTGGTAATGCTGCTTCTCCACCTGGAGGCCAGCTACTTAGGTACATTCAGTTTGTGAAAATCTGTGTATATTTTTCTGTATGTATGTAATACTTTGGTAAATTTTCTAAAAATAGTTTCCCTCTTTCAATTTTTTTTAAAGTATCTCGGATTCAAACTGACTTAAATAATAAGGACATTATTAACTCACATAAAATCTCCAAGGAGGGCAGCCCCAGAATTGGTTACTTCAGCGTCCAGTAATATCGTTAAGGACCCCGTTCCTCAATGACATTACGTCAGTTTTGTCCTCAGAGCTGCAAAAGTTCTGGGCATTATACGTAGACACAACCTTGCCAAGAGGAAGGGAGTATTTTCATCCTTGGGTCCCTTTTTAAGAGCAAGAAAAATTTCCCAAAAGTAGGTCTGGTAATTTCTTATAAAATCAAACACACATCTACCCTGACCCAGCAATCCTACACCTGGCTATTTACCCATGAGAAATGGAAACATATATACATACAGGCATACCTCGGGGACACTGGAGGTTTAATTCCAGACCATTGAAGCAAGTCACATGAACTTCCCAATGCTTATAAAAGTTATGTTTACACTATACTGTAGTCTATTAAGTGTGCAATAATAGTATTATTTCTAAAAAATGTATACACCATGATTTAAAAATACTTTATTGCTATAAAATGCTAACCATCATCTGAACCTTCAGCGAGTCTCTAATCTTTTTGCTGGTGGAGGGTCTGAAATATTTAAAGAATTACCAAAACGTGACAGAGAGGCACGAAGTGAGCAAAAGCTGTTGGAAAAATGGCACCAATGCTTGCTCAGTGCAGCGTTGCCACAGACCTTCAATTTGTAGAAAAGCAGTATCTGTGAAGCGCAATAAAGTGAGTACAATAAAATGAGGCATGCCTGTATATACAGGCACATGTGTACACACATGCACACACACAGAAAACACATACAAGAATGTTCTTACCTGCCTTGACTCATAATATCCAAACTTTGGAAACAGTCTAGATATCAATCTACAGAAGAATGGATAAACAAACTGTGGTATATTTATTCAATGGAATACTACTCACTAATAAAAAGGAATAAATTACCAATACACATGACAACATGAATGAATCTAAAAACGTTACACAAAGTGAAATAAGCCATACACAAAGAATGCATACATAGTACGTGGTGGGGAAAAAAAATCAATGGTGGAAAAAGGGTACATAGAGGAGTTTGCCTCTGGGAGTGGTAGGGTGAAAGGCTGGCCAGGATTGACTGAGAAGGGACATAAAGGAACTTTCTGGGAAGATAGTAATGTTCTAGGTCACAATAGGTTACATAGGTCCACGCATTTGTCAAATCAGTGAATATTCACTTAAGATTTGTGTATTTCGTCATCTATAAATTTTACCTCGAAAAAAAAACTGAATATATTTTGAATTTTAGTTAATGATGTGAATGCCAAAGTATTTAGGTAGAAGTGAACTGATATTTGCAATTTACTTTGAAATGAATTTTTAAAAACAAGAGTAATTGATAGATAAAAATATAGACAAATGGGTTGATATGTGAAATGGCAAGTTAAAAAAATTACAGTATAAACTGGGTGGTGCCTCTAGAGGTTCTCAACGTGAAATTCTCAATTTAGTGTACACAACTTTTTTCATGATAGAACGTTAGCAGGAAAAGGGTTTGTATAAAAAGGGTCTCAAGGCCAAATAAATTTGGAAAATATTAGTTTAATGAAATTTAAGTAGGTTTCTTTAAGGGGAAGCTTTATTAGAGCCTTAAATATACTGATATGAATGCTGGATTTATATACACATGCACACGTGCGCACGTGTGTTTGTGTGTGTGTGTGTGTGTATTCCCTAACTTAGATTCCCCCCACATAAAACCCAAACTGAGGGCTTCCCTGGTGGCGCAGTGGTTGAGAGTCCACCTGCCGATGCAGGGGACACGGGTTCGTGCCCCGGTCCGGGAAGATCCCACATGGGCTGGGCCCATGAGCCATGGCCGCTGAGCCTGTGCGTCCAGAGCCTGTGCTCTGCAACGGGAGAGGCCACAACAGTGAGAGGCCTAAGTACCGCAAAAAAAAAAAAAAAAAAAAAACTGAAAGGGAAGAGAGAACTGTGAAACAGAGAGCACTGTGCTCTCCAGTCCCCAACATTCCCCTGCCTTCCAGGGACCACCACGAAGTGACTCTCGTCCCCTGGGCTTCAGCCTGGATTTCACTAGCTCATTTCCCTTCAGTCCTGGGCATATAAGACAAGCTGCTCTAAATCAGAACAGAAGCCAGCAGCTCTTTCTGGCGACCTTGGCTGCCTTTCCTGCTCTGACCTCCTTTTAGCAGCAGGAAGATTGCCATCCATTCCTCATCATTTTTGTCAAATGAGAAGACCTGAATTTGGGCCCCCTTCATTCTCAAGAAGAAAATGGATCTCCTAGGGCCTGAACAAATGCACTGTTGTTACTGATTTTAATTGGTGATTAAGCCCTGAACATCTTGAGAAATTAAGCCTGTTTCCTTAGCCCAGATCTACAGGAAGCCAAATTGTCACAGCTCTCCATACTCACCATGTGTTAAAGTGACATTTCTGCTCCCCTCCAGTCTAATTTTGGTGACTTTTTGTTTGAATTCACACTTGTGTGAATGTTAATAGCACGGGAGGGTTGCATGTGCTGAACGCACTGACATTTTCTCTCCTGAAGGAAGAAACATATAGCTTTTGCTGTGTGTTGTGTGCCATTGGTGCAAAGGATTGTGCAAGAAGAGGGAACAAGACCTTCTGGCTCTGTTCCCGGGTTCAGTTCCTGTTCCAGGAGCCCCAGGGGAGAGCTCATCAGGCAGCCGCTTGGCCCTGAGGGCTCTGAATGTCCGCTGCAAGCTGAGCGGGCAGGGAGACAAGCTCCGTGGAGTCATCTGTTGCCAGCTCACGAGCTCAGGAACGCGCTCCAGAATCGGGCCAGCGATGCTTCCAGAGCACACATGCGCCAGCAGCACTAATTGGACACGATTCCTCTCAAACCGTTTACGTTTACAAGTTCATCCCTGGAGCCTGTGGAGAAATGGAGCTAGCAAACGCCTGCAGCTTCACCTGCCCGCCTCTGGCAGGGAGCCTGCAAGGCGCATTGAAGCAGTTGTAATGTTGCCTGCGGCAAAAAGGAAGTCTGTGCTGCAAACACTCTGTATCCTCACTTCATACCCCTGCCAGGGGCCCCGGTCAGAGTCTAAAACCAGCCAGAGGTCAGAAGTCTCCCTTGGCCAATAAGGCTCGCAACGAACACACTTCCCATAAGCCTGTGGCCTCTTAAAATTCAGAGCCAAAAAAGAAAAGTAAAAAAGAGAAAAAACCCAACAAAACAAACAAACCAAACCCCTCAAAGCCAACGATTTCAGGGACGACGTCAAAACAAACATTCATTTGAAGTCAGATCACGCTTTTTCCAAAATGATTTTTTTTTTCCTGAACCATCCTAAAATATCAGGAAGTACTGCTACACATCCCAATGGGAAACCTGATACGTGCCTTTCCATGGTCACAGGCTCTTCATTAAAAAAAGAATGCATAAAAGACAGACAACTTTGACGGAAACCTCCTTTTCCCCTCGCCTCTCATGCTGATAAATACTATTAGCAGAAAGCAATTCAAACAATACCGGTTCCTCCACATGACAACACAGAGCTGGCTTGGTGAGCAGACACCAAGTGTCAACAGATCAGGGTAGCCATGCATGTCTCTGCTGCCCCGGCTCATCACCGAAGAAGACTATGTCATGCTATTTCATGAGTCGACCAGTTCTCTAGCAACCATTGTGCATGCACATCCGATGTTCAGAACGCTAGACCAAGTATCTTACCAAAGGTAATAAGGTGTAAATAGGTTCAGACTACTAATAAGTATACTCACTCAGAAGTTCAAATAAAGGCTGAGTCTGTGCTTGGCTTTTCTCCAGTTTTTCTCTGGTGGGGCCAGTCTTTTCATGGACTGGGACTTCTTTCTTGGCTCCGCAGGGGTCTTCTTTTCATCTCTCTCACTTTCCTCTCTAGAATGACAGTGGTTGTTTACTGAGCACTTAACTTGTATGCATGCCTCATCACTGCCCCACATTACACCAAAACATAAGTAAAATCATCCCTATTTTACAAGTGAGGAAACTGAGGCTCAGAGAAAACTGGCCAAGGCACACATTGCCAATAAGCAGCAGAGTTGGGGTTTGAACACATCTGAGTCCCCAGTCCATGCCCCTATTGATACACCATATCTTCTCCTGGAGTTTCTCTTTTCCCCCTCAACAACTATTCTCACTCTTCATAAAACAGTGGAGCCATTCATTCATTGACCCTTTCAACTAGCAAGCGTTTATGGAGTACCTAGTACAAAAGATAAACAGAAAGGAGTGCTTTGTTTACTTCCTAAAGAGAAGGCACTTCCTTTGAACCTGTTATTTTCCTCTACATCTACTCCCCAAAGCTTTCTGGTTCCCACAAGCATGTACCTACACAATCCACTATGGTCTTCAGAGTCCATACTTTTCACAGTTGCACAGTTTTCATTCCAAAACGGCAGAAAGGTAGATGGTCACATTGTTAAAGGTTTCTAGTTGAGAAAGTATGAACTAGAGCAGCTTGTTAGGATCAGGATGTCTCTAGGTTAGATTACTCTAACGATGACCTAAGTGATTCCTATCCTTTCAGGAACTACCCTGGGTTTGTATTTGAATGTGCCTTACTAAGTCTCTCCAAGCACTAGTGCATCCTAGACGAAATTCACGAGAGAGGGGTTGGACAAAACTCTAGTTGGGAAATAAAGGTAAGTGTAATATCCTGGTTGAAGTTCTTGCTACAAATAATGTGGATTGGAATATCTAAAAGAATAAAAGAACAATAACGCTTGCTATTTCCTACTCACACTGGAAGAATGCTTTGGGTCACCAAGTTAAAATATTTAGAACTTATTTTAGCCGAAGCTAAAAACAGTACTCATCAAAAGAAATAAGCAATTGACTAAACAAACAGAAAATACTGTACAAATGTAACAAATAGAATAGAGTTACAAATGTGGTAGGTATAAATTCAAGTATATATCTATTACAGTTTCAATGTCTAAGGTCTAAATATACCCGTTACGAGACAGAGATTTTCAAAATAGATTAAAAACAAGATGCGAACACTAATCAAAAGAAAGCTCGAGGGCTTCCCTGGTGGCGCAGTGGTTGAGAGTAAGCCTGCCGATGCAGGGGACACGGGTTCGTGCCCTGGTCCGGGAAGATCCCACATGCCGCGGAGCGGCTGGGCCCGTGAGCCATGGCCGCTGAACCTGCGCGTCCGGAGCCTGTGCTCCGCAACGGGAGAGGCCACAATGGTGAGAGGCCCATGTACCGCCAAAAAAAAAAAAAAAAAAAGAAAGTTCGAGTAGTTAGGTTAATTTCAGACAAAGCAGACTTCACGACAAGGAAGATTATCAGGAATAAAGAGAGAGACGACAGAGGATAATAAAGGGGTCAGTTCTCTAAGAAAACAAAACAATCCTAATGTGTATGCACCTAACAAGAGAACAGCAAAGTACATGTGGTTCTGGGCCACAGCGGGGCTGGGAGGGGACTCTGGACTGGGCCCCTCTTGGGCGTCAGTCTTTCCTTCTCCTCACCTGAAATGCCACTACTGCTCCCTGTGGTCACGCCCTACACATCCTCTGACACAGAAACCGCGACGCTTGGCGTTGCATAGGCCTCTGGATCTGGACTCCCTACCTTTTTTTTTTTGCTAAACTTTGAAAAAATGGACTCTATTTCACCAATCTCTGCCTTATAATCTCCAGTAAACTTTCCCTGAGAATTCTCAAGAGACCCTCAAATCTTTACACTCACCAACCATGGTATGATAATGGAAAAATGGCTCTTATAAGGAAGTACTACTCCCATGGACCAAAAGTTACACATATGCTATTGTGATTAATAAACCACAACTTTTCTTGAGGACATTTCTAATTCATTGCATGTATTTTCTCAGTCATTTGATGCTAAACTATAGCACTGTGTCACATCAGGGCCCAAGAATTCAAAGGATTTCTCAAACGTACAATAAACTCATACGATAAATCCTCACTTCACATTCTCTTCACCAAGAGCAAACCAGAGCCATTTGTGCTGTCCTTCTGCCCCTCCCCTGGAATGCTGCTGCCTCATCTACTCTCCAAACCCTCTACATCCTGGGGCCCAGCTCCAGCCCCCCTTTCTTCTTCTTCTTTTTTTTTTTAATAAATTTATTTTTTCTTGGCTGCGTTGGGTCTTCGTTGCTGCGTGTGGGCTTTCTCTAGTTGTGGTGAGCGGGGGCTACTCTTCGTTGCAGTGCACGTGCTTCTCATGCAGTGGCTTCTCTTGTTGGGGAACACAGGCTCTAGACATGCGGGCTCAGTAGCTGTGGCACATGGGCTTAGTAGTTGTTGTGCACGGGCTTAGTGGCTCCGCAGCATGCGGGATCTTCCCGGACCAGGGATCGAACCTGTGTCCCCTGCATTGGCAGGCACATTCTTAACCACTGCGCCACCAGGGAAGTCCTCCTTTCTTCTTGCCACTTCCCCTCACTCTCAGTCTCTCTCTCATCATGATGGTCATGCCCATCTCTGCCCTCCTGTGGGAGCTGGAGTCTGGGCCCTCAAGGCAGGCACCACTTAATTTTCTTATTTGTACTCTAAGCCAGCAGACAGGTAAGAATTTTTAAGGTGATGATAAGCGGAACTTCAAGACAGCAGTTTTGATTTGTTCAAAGTGAGTTTTCCCACCAAAGGGAAAAAAAGATAAAGTATGTCAGTATGAAGGGATCCAAGTAGCATATCCCATATCCTAGTTAATTCAAAACCTGACTTTTTGTATAGTGATGGTCAAGTTAAAGCTAGCAGACTGACAAAGAAGTCAAGAATATACAATGGAGAAAAGACAGTCTCTTCAATAGGTGGTGCTGGGAAAACTGAACAGCTACTTGTAAAAGAATGAAATTAGAACATTCTCTAATACCATACACAGAAATAAACTCAAAAGGGATTAAAGACCTAAATGTAAGCCTGGATGCTATAAAACTCTTAGAGGAAAACATAGGCAGAATACTCTTTGACATAAATCGCAGCAATATCTTTTTGGATCCACCTCCTAGAGTAATGGAAATAAAAGCAAAAATAAACAAATGGGACCTAATGAAACTTCAAACCTTTTGCACAGCAAAGGAAACCATAAACAAGACGAAAAGACAACCCTCAGAATGGGAGAAAATATTTGCAAATGAAGGAACTGATAAGGGATTAATCTCTAAAATATACAAACAGCTCATGCAGCTCAATATCAAAAGAACTACCAACCCAATCCAAAAATGGATGGAAGATCTAAATAGACATTTCTCCAAAGAAGACATACAGATGTCCAAAAAGCACATGAAAAAATACTCGACATCACTAATTATTAGAGAAACGCAAATCAAAACTACAATGAGGTATCACCTCACATAGGTCAGAATGGCCATCAAAAAATCTACAAACAATAAATGCTGGAGAGGGTGTGGAGAAAAGGGAACCCTCTTACACTGTTGGTGGGAATGTAAATTGATACAACCGTTATGGAGAACAGTATGGAAGTTCCTTAAAAAGCTAAAAATAGAACTACCATATGATCCAGCAATCCTACTCCTGGGCATATATCTAGAGAAAACCATAATTTGAAAAGATACATGCACCCCAATGTTCATAGCAGCACTATTTACAATAGCCAAGACATGGAAGCAACCTAAATGTCCATTTACAGAGGAGTGGATAAAGAAGATGTGGTACAGATATATCAATACAATGGAATATTACTCAGCCATAAAATAGAAAAAAATAATGCCACCTGCAGCAACATGGACGGACCTAGAGATTGTCATACTGAGTGAAGTAAGGCAGAGAAACACAAATATCATATGATATCGCATACGTGTGGAATCTAAAAAAAAAAAAGGTACAAAGGAACTTATTTACAAAACAGAAATAGAGTCACAGATGTCAAAAACAAACTTACGGTTACCGGGGGGAAGGGAGGGGAGAGGGATAAATTGGGAGATTGGGATTGACATATACACACTACTATATATAAAATAGATAATAACTTATCCCTACTGTATTCCACAGGGAACTTTACTCAATACTCTGTAATGACCTATTTGGGAAAAGAATCTAAAAAAGAGTCGAGATATATATATATATATATATATATATATATATATATATATATGTATAACTGATTTATTTTATGGTACGCCTGAAACTAACACAACAATATACATCAACTATACAGAAAAAAGACCCTTAATGGCTTCCGGGAAGATGGCGGAAGAGTAAGACGCAGAGATCACCTTCCTCCCCACAGATACACCAGAAATACACCTACACGTGGAACAACTCCTACAGAACACCTACTGAACGCTGGCAGAAGACCTCAGACCTCCCAAAAGGCAAGAAACCCCCCACGTACCTGGGTACGGAAAAAGAAAAAAGAATAAACAGAGACGAAAGGATAGGGACGAGACCTGCACCAGAAGGAGGGAGCTGTGAAGGAGGAAAGGTTCCCACACACTAGAAGCCCCTTCGCGGGCGGAGACTGCGGGTGGCGGAGGGGCAAAGCTTCGGGGCCGCGGAGGAGAGCACAGCAACAGGGTACGGAGGGCAAAGCGGAGAGATTCCCGCACTGAGGATCGGGCCGACCAGCACTCACCAGCCCGAGAGGCTTGTCGGCTCCCGTGCCGGGGTGGGCGGGGCTGGGAGTTGAGGCTCGGGCTTCGGTCGGAGCTCCGGGAGAGGGCTGGGGTTGGCGGCGTGAACACAGCCTGCAGGGGGTTAGTGCGCCACGGCTGGCCGGGAGGGAGTCGGGGAAAAGTCTGGACCTGCCGAAGAGGCAAGAGACTTTTTCTTCCCTCTTTGTTTCCTGGTGCGTGAGGAGAGGGGATTAAGAGCGCTGCTTAAAGGAGCTCCAGAGACAGGCGCGAGCCGCGGCTAAAAGAAAGGACCGCAGAGATAGGCGTGAAACGCTAAGGCAGCTGCTGCCGCCACCAAGAAGCCTGTGTGCGAGCACAGGTCACTATCCACACCGCCCTTCCGGGGAGCCTGTGCAGCCCCCCACCGCAAAGGGTCCCAGGATCCAGGGACAACTTCCCCAGGAGAACGCACAGCGCGCCTCAGGCTGGTGCAACGTCACGCCGGCCTCTGCCGCCGCAGGCTCGCCCCGCACTCCGTGCCCCTCCCTCCCCCCCGGCCTGAGTGAGCCAGAGCCCCCGAATCAGCGGCTCCTTTAACCCTGTCCTGTCTGAGCAAAAAACAGACGCCCTCCAGCGACCCACACGGAGAGGCGGGGCCAAATCCAAAGCTGAGCCCCTGGGAGCTGTAAGAACAAAGAAGAGAAAGGGAAATCCCTCCCAGCAGCCTCAGAAGCAGCGGATTAAAGCTCCACAATCAATTTGATGTACCCTGCATCTCTGGAATATATGAATAGACAACGAATCATCCCAAATTAAGGAGCTGGACTTTGAGAAAAAGATTTATGATTTTTTCCCTTTTCCTCTTTTTGTGAGTGGGTATGTGTATGCTTCTGTGTGAGATTTTGTCTGTATAGCTTTGCTTCCACCATTTGTCCTAGGGTTTTATCCGTCCGTTTTTTTCTCTTAATTATTTATTTTAATAACTTTATTATATTTTATCTTACTTTATTTTACTTTATCTTCTTTCTTTTTTCCTTCCTTCCTTCCTTCCTCCCTCCCTCCTTTCTTTCTTTCTTTCTACTTCTACTAATTCTTTCTTTCTACTTTTTCTCCCTTTTATTCTGAGCCGTGTGGATGAAAGGCTCTTGATGCTGCTGGTGCTGCAGCCAGGAGTCAGTGCTGTGCCTCTGAGGTAGGAGAGCCAACTTCAGGACACTGGTCCACAAGAGACCTCCCAGCTCCACATAATATCAAACGGTGAAAATCTCCCAGAGATCTCCATCTCAACACCAGCACCCAGCTTCACTCAACGACCAGCAAGCTACAGTGCTGGACATCCTATGCCAAACAATTAGCAAGACAGGAACACAACCCCACCCATTAGCAGAGAGGCTGCCGAAAATCATAAGTCCACAGACACCCCAAAACACACCACCAGACATGGACCTGCCCACTAGAAAGACAAGATCCAGCCTCATCCACCAGAACACAGGCACTAGTCCCCTCCACCAGGAAGCCTACACAACCCACTGAACCAACCTTAGCCACTGGGGACAGACACCAAAAACAACAGGAACTACGAACCTGCAGCCTGCAAAAAGGAGACCCCAAACACAGTAAGATAAGCAAAATGAGAAGACAGAAAAACACACAGCAGATGAAGGAGCAAGATAAAAACCCACCAGACCTAACAAATGAAGAGGAAATAGGCAGTCTACCTGAAAAAGAATTCAGAATAATGATAGTAAAGATGATCCAAAATCTTGGAAATAGAATAGACAAAATGCAAGAAACATTTAACAAGGACCTAGAAGAACTAAAGATGAAACAAACAACGATGAACAACACAATAAATGAAATGAAAAATACTGTAGATGGGATCAAGAGCAGAATAACCGAGGCAGAAGAACGGATAAGTGACCTGGAAGATAAAATAGTGGAAATAACTACGGCAGAGCAGAATAAAGAAAAAAGAATGAAAAGAACTGAGGACAGTCTCAGAGACCTCTGGGACAACATTAAGCACACCAACATTCGAATTATAGGGGTTCCAGAAGAAGAAGAGAAAAAGAAAGGGACTGAGAAAATATTTGAAGAGATTATAGTTCAAAACTTCCCTAATATGGGAAAGGAAATAGTTAATCAAGTCCAGGAAGCACAGAGAGTCCCATACAGGGTAAATCCAAGGAGAAATATGCCAAGACACATATTAATCAAACTGTCAAAAATTAAATACAAAGAAAACATATTAAAAGCAGCAAGGGAAAAACAACAAATAACACACAAGGGAATCCCCATAAGGTTAACAGCTGATCTTTCAGCAGAAACTCTGCAAGCCAGAAGGGACTGGCAGGACATATTTAAAGTGATGAAGGAGAAAACCCTGCAACCAAGATTACTCTACCCAGCAAGGATCTCATTTAGATTTGATGGAGAAATTAAAATCTTTACAGACAAGCAAAAGCTGAGAGAGTTCGGCACCACCAAACCAGCTCTACAAAAACTGCTAAAGGAACTTCTCTGGGCAAGAAACACAAGAGAAGGAAAAGACCTACAATAACGAACCCAAAACAATTAAAATGGGAATAGGAACATACATATCGATAATTACCTTAAATGTAAATGGACTAAATGCTCCCACCAAAAGACACAGATTGGCTGAATGGATACAAAAACAAGACCCATATATTTGCTGTCTACAAGAGACCCACTTCAGACCTAGAGACACATACAGACTGAAAGTAAGGGGATGGAAAAAGATATTTCATGCAAATGGAAACCAAAAGAAAGCTGGAGTAGCAATTCTCATAACAGACAAAATAGACTTTAAAATAAAGACTATCAGAAGAGACAAAGAAGGACACTAAATAATGATCAAGGGAGCGATCCAAGAAGAAGATATAACAATTGTAAATATTTATGCACCCAACATAGGAGCACCTCAATACATAAGGCAAATACTAACAGCCATAAAAGCGGAAATTGACAGTAAGACATTCATAGTAGGGGACTTTAACACCCCACTTTCACCAATGGACAGATCATCCAAAATGGAAATAAATAAGGAAACACAAGCTTTAAATGATACATTAAACAAGATGGACTTAATTGATATTTATAGGACATTCCATCCAAAAACAACAGAATACACATTTTTCTCTAGTGCTCATGGAACATTCTCCAAGATAGATCATATCTTGGGTCACAAGTCAAGCCTTGGTAAATTTAAGAAAATTGAAATCATATCAAGTATCTTTTCCGACCACAACGCTATGAGACTAGATATCAATTACAGGAAAAGATCGGTAAAAAATACAAACACATGGAGGCTAAACAATACACTACTTAATAACGAAGTGATCACTGAAGAAATCAAAGAGGAAATAAAAAAATACCTAGAAACAAATGACAATGGAGACAGGATGACCCAAAATCTATAGGATGCAGCAAAAGCAGTTCTAAGAGGGAAGTTTATAGCAATACAATCCTACCTTAAGAAACAGGAAACATCTCGAATAAACAACCTAACCTTAAACCTAAAGCAATTAGAGAAAGAAGAACAAAAAAACCCCAAAGTTAGCAGAAGGAAAGAAATCATAAAAATCAGATCAGAAATAAATGAAAAAGAAATGAAGGAAACAATAGCAAAGATCAGTAAAACTAAAAGCCGGTTCTTTGAGAAGATAAACAAAATTGATAAACCATTAGCCAGACTCATCAAGAAAAAAAGGGAGAAGACTCAAATCAATAGAATTAGAAATGAAATAGGAGAAGTAACAACTGACACTGCAGAAATACAAAGGATCATGAGAGATTACTACAAGCAACTCTATGCCAATAAAATGGACAACCTGGAAGAAATGGACAAATTCTTAGAAATGCACAACCTGACAAGACTGAATCAGGAAGAAATAGAAAATATGAACAGAACAATCACAAGCACTGAAATTGAAACGGTGATTAAAAATCTTCCAACAAACAAAAGCCCAGGACCAGATGGCTTCACAGGCGAATTCTATCAAACATTTAGAGAAGAGCTAACACCTATCCTTCTCAAACTCTTCCAAAATATAGCAGAGGGAGGAACACTCCCAAACTCATTCTACGAGGCCACCATCACCCTGATACCAAAACCAGACAAGGATGTCACAAAGAAAGAAAACTACAGGCCAAATTCACTGATGAATATAGATGCAAAAATCCTCAACAAAATACTAGCAAACAGAATCCAACAGCACATTAAAAGGATCATACACCATGATCAAATGGGTTTTGTTCCAGGAATGCAAGGATTCTTCAATATACGCAAATCAATCAACGTGATACACCATATTAACAAATTGAAGGAGAAAAACCATATGATCATCTCAATAGATGCAGAGAAAGCTTTTGACAAAATTCAACACCCATTTACGATAAAAACCCTGCAGAAAGTAGGCATAGAGGGAACTTTTCTCAACGTTATAAAGGCCAGTATGACAAACCCACAGCCAACATCATCCTCAATGGTGAAAAACTGAAAGCATTTCCACTAAGATCAGGAACAAGACAAGGTTGCCCACTCTCACCACTCATATTCAACAAAGTTTTGGAACTTTTAGCCACAGCAATTAGAGAAGAAAAGGAAATAAAAGGAATCCAAATCGGAAAAGAAGAAGTAAAGCTGTCACTGTTTGCAGATGACATGATGCTCTACATAGAGAATCCTAAAGATGCTAGCAGAAAACTTCTAGAGCTAATCAATGAATTTGGTAAAGTAGCAGGATACAAAATTAATGCACAGAAATCTCTAGCATTCCTATACACTAATGATGAAAAATCTGAAAGTGAAATCAAGAAAACACTCCCATTTACCACTGCAACAAAAAGAATAAAATATCTAGGAATAAACCTACCTAAGGAGACAAAAGACCTGTATGCAGAAAATTATAAAACACTGATGAAAGAAATTAAAGATGATACAAATAGATGGAGAGATGTACCATGTTCTTGGATTGGAAGAATCAACATTGTGAAAATGACTCTACTACCCAAAGCAACCTACAGATTCAATGCAATCCCTATCAAACTACCACTGGCATTTTTCACAGAACTAGAACAAAAAATTTCACAATTTGTATGGAAACACAAAAGACCCTGAATAGCCAAAGCAATCTTGAGAACGAAAAACGGAGCTGGAGGAATCAGGCTCCCTGACTTCAGACTATACTACACAGCTACAGTAATTAAGACAGTATGGTACTGGCACAAAACAGAAAGATAGATCAATGGAACAGGATAGAAATCCCAGAGATAAACCCACGCACATATGGTCACCTTATCTTTGATAAAGGAGGCAGGAATGTACAGTGGAGAAAGGACAGCCTCTTCAATAAGTGGTGTTGGGAAAACTGGACAGGTACATGTAAAAGTATGAGATTAGATCACTCCCTAACACCATACACAAAAATAAGCTCAAAACAGATTAAAGACCTAAATGTAAGGCCAGAAACTATCAAACTCTTAGAGGAAAACATAGGCAGGACACTCTATGAGATAAATCACAGCAAGATCCTTTTTGACCCACCTCCTAGAGAAATGGGAATAAAAACAAAAATAAACAAATGGGACCTAATGAAACTTCAAACCTTTTGCACAGCAAAGGAAACCATAAACAAGACCAAAAGACAACCCTCAGAATGGGAGAAAATATTTGCAAATGAAGCAACTGACAAAGGATTAAACTCCAAAATTTATAAGCAGCTCATGCAGCTTAATAACAAAAAAACAAACAACCCAATCCAAAATTGGGCAGAAGACCTAAATAGACATTTCTCCAAAGAAGATATACAGACTGCCAACAAACACATGAAAGAATGCTCAACATCACTAATCATTAGAGAAATGCAAATCAAAACTACAATGAGATATCATCTCACACCAGTCAGAATGGCCATCATCAAAAAATCTAGAAACAATAAATGCTGGAGAGGGTGTGGAGAAAAGGGAACCCTCTTGCACTGTCGGTGGGAATGTGAATTGGTACAGCCACTGTGGAGAACAGTATGGAGGTTCATTAAAAAACTACAAATAAAACTACTATATGACCCAGCAATCCCACTACTGGGCATATACCCTGAGAAAACCATAATTCAAAAAGAGTCATGTACCAAAATGTTCATTGCAGCTCTATTTACAATAGCCCGGAGATGGAAACAACCTAAGCGTCCATCATCGGATGAATGGATAAAGAAGATGTGGCACATGTATACAATGGAGTATTACTCAGTCATAAAAAGAAACAAAATTGAGCTATTTGTAATGAGGTGGATAGACCCAGAGTCTGTCATACAGGGTGAAGTAAGTCAGAAAGAGAGAGACAAATACCGTATGCTAACACATATATATGGAATTTAAGAAAAAAAAAACTGTCATGAAGAACCTAGGGGTAAGACAGGAATGAAGACACAGACCTACTAGAGAATGGACTTGAGGACAGGGGGAGGGGGAAGGGTAAGCTGTGACAAAGCAAGAGAGAGGCATGGACATATGTACACTACCAAACGTAAAGTAGATAGCTAGTGGGAAGCAGCCGCATAGCACAGGAAGATCAGCTCAGCTCGGTTGTGACCGCCTGGAGGGGTGGGATAGGGAGGGTGGGATAGGGAGGGTGGGAGGGAGGGAGACGCAAGAGGGAAGAGATATGGGAACATATGTATATATATGATTCATTTTGTTGTAAAGCAGAAACTAACACACCATTGTAAAGCAATTATACTCCAATAAAGATGTTAAAAAATAAAAACTATACTCATCAATAAGAATTTTAAAAAAGCTAGGAGGCACTCTCATTTTATGTGATATTTATAAATTTTATGAGATATTTATCAAATTTATCCATTTAGGTATTTGCTTGGGATACAAACAAAACATACAGCAATTAGGAAACTGGCAAAATTAGTCTCTCCACCTCATGGTGTGAATTTCCTACTACTCGGTTCACAGTAAGTCACCCTGCTTTAGCTTGACCACCGTAGGCAGATTTCTCTCACTGTGGACTCTTACTGAAGAATTTACGAAAGCTCACAGTATTTGGGTGGAGAGGTTGTTGAGGTGTGGGTGAAAACTTGGACTCCAATCAGATTTTTAGCACTTAACCAGCTGCATGCCCTTGGGAAAGTTATTTAACATACCTGAGTCAACTCCCATAATATGGGGATAATAACAAACCTTGTGGTGATGTGAGGGTTAACAAGATAATGCATGTGAATTGCCCAACTCTTAAAGAGAGTAAAATAAAGAAGCTATTGTCTAGGGCTCTGGCTTAAATAAAGCAAAGCACAAAAAAGCACATGTCCTTGTTCAGGCAGGCATTATCAACTGTACTACAATTCTCCAGAACATGAGATTTCTCTTGTCCTTCCTGGAAGTTGCAGACTTGAGAGCCACAAGACATGTCAATTCATGATTCTGTACAGTCAGGCATGAAGAACAACCACCAAGTGAATTTCTTGGTACATATGTAGTATGTAAACTTAACATAATGAATTTTTTTATATAACTATTTTGACCTAGGAAAGAAAGATCCTATTTGTAGCATATGCCAAGAATTCATTTTCATTACTCAAGATACTTTCCCTTTCAATTTGTGGCATCTGGTCCCATGCAGGAAATCTTCCTAGTTTTACAGTTCTAGCCTCCCTGGTTACATAACAGCCTCCCTTAATAAAGACAGGCTTCGACTATTAACATCCTCCTTTCTTTCCCACATCAGGAACAATATTTTTTTTCTTTTTAAAAAATTTTTGCATTACCATCGATTAGCAAAGTAGTATTACTGTATTTCTCATTTCGGAATTTACTTTTCCTTTCCAACTAAACTGAAAAAGTCGTATTACTTCCAGTTATAGGGGGAAAAAGTTAAGTGACTTGATTGAGAATTAGAGAATTCAAAATTATTTGTAAACAGTGGTCTGCAGTTTGACTTAAACTTATCTGTAAGTCTTTTTATATGTTTTTAAAAATACACTCAATCTGTAGAGGTTACCGAACTTTACAGTACATTTTAAGGAATCTCAAGGGAAAAGAAACATGATTGATTATAAAGGCCCTCTCTCAAAGAAACTCAGCAAGGAAATTTCAAAACTCAGTTTTTCATCTTGCTTTAATGACTTCATTTACGACTTTTGTGAAGAATGTGAACACATTAGAAATAGTAGCCATTTATTTTAAGTTTCAGTTTTTATTAAAAAGTGCATTTTGATTATTTTATGATCTAGGTAAGCTGTTAATAAGGTATCAGTATACTCTCTGGAATAATAACTTTACAAAGATTTAAAACAAACAAAATTTTAAAAGCCTTTTTATTTCCTTCACCATTATTGTTTTACAATACAAATATTACCTTGTGAATACACAAAAAAAACCCTACGGAAGATAATTCTGCTGCACATAAAATACAGAATGGATATATATACTTCTTCATTCTTAAAAAACTATTTTGTTCTCCACATTGGCAAGTATAGAATAGAATACTTCCCCAAACATACTCATGTTAGGAGTAAAACTTCAGAGTTACATGCAGTTCCTGCACAAATATATTTTAAAGAAATAGATCTCTTCTTTGTTGTTTACCAACAAAATTGCCATGAGAGTATGGATAACTAATTTATAGCTTTCAATTTTTAGTTAAGTGATCATTTTCAAAACTCTCTTTTTAAAAACAAAGTATTCATGGCTGTTTTCATTGTATAGTTAAAATCAAACTACCAAATAGATGATAAAATAATTGAAGTGGTACCTGTCATTGCCACCTGCTCACAATATGGGAACAGGCTCTGACTTTCTAATTAACTCTCCCATTCTTTAATTCATAGCAATTTAAAAACCATAAGCAGTCTTCTGATTTAATTTAGCTATAATGCAAAATTTAGTAGTAATACATACATTTATATTTTCATGGAATACTTTATTTTAAATAAAAACATTGAAGATTGCCTACTGACCATACAATCAAGACAAGAAAGGCACTAGAAACATAGACAAATTTCTCTCCCAAGAAACATTTTTAAATTTTAACTCTCTTTTCTCTGACATGTAAAAATCTTTAAATTTGGTTTTCATAACATCATTTTGAAAAATAAAGTTAGGAAATACTTAGAAAATCACTTTATAACAGAATCTTTTTTTTTTTGTACTTTTTGACACACTGTCTCTGCTGATTTTTACAAAATCCAAAGTTACCAAACCTTTCTGTGTCTGTCATTTTTATTTGAATATCGGTGCAACAGGTAGAAAGATTTCAGAATCGAACCCCATTCAGGTACTTAGAAACCTTCATAGAGACATTTGCTAGAAAATGGCTTACAGCCCAATCTTTGGGGCAAGAGATATGAAAAGTATGTTTTCCCAAGAAAATAATACGCTTTATTTCCAGGTGTGACTGGAAAGACCAGAACTTATGATATAAAAGCTTACATTTATGCTGTTGCATCATATACAAAGGAACACGGTGGTTGCAAGGTTATGTAAATCCCAAGCCTATGAACAGGAAATGTGTACAGTGCACGACAGGTTAAATTTTCTTTATTGTTGTCCAACGCGGGTCCTTTGGAGAGAAAAAAAGATCACAGTGCTGACCAGGTAACTCAATCGGTTAAGTCACGGTAACTGTTGAAAGATAACAGGATAAGGGAGGTGTTCATTTTATGGCATCTTTTCTCATGGAGTTCTTAGCACTTCGGACAGCTCCTCTTTCCCCACCGTGTACAGCTGTTATGTGTCACTCACCAACCGGCTGTATTTAACTTGCCTACCGAGGTGGATTACTGGCCAGGGGAAGGGCCAATGGTAAGATCGAGGTACAATTCCTTGGACATTCCTTTCAAAGTACTGAAATGGCCTGTACCACCACACTCTGGCCAGGAGGTTCATCTGGGAAGCTTCTTTTAGCACCTAAGAGAACACAGAAAGAGAAAACCAAGTCAGGAAGAACTGATGGTTCCAGCCCCAAAAGGAACATACACATGTTTCTCATAACCTTTCACTTTAGGTTCAAATAGTTTCCATATTAAAATTCCCAAAGGCCCCCAGACCCGCCCCATGACCACCTACATAGCCACAGTTTCACACTCCCACCACCGTTCTACACTCTGCATTCAGCTGTAAACCGGGCCACACCCTAGCAGAAAAACAAGTAACTCCAATTCCGGGAGTACACGGGGAACATGCGGCTTACTCACTCTCTTGTCCATAAAGAAATACCTGAATTAGTGTTTTAGCTACTCTTCTACGATGAAAACAGAGAGAGTTAATTAAATGTTAAGTATTAAGCTGGTGAGGGGCCAAAGATAGAAAAGAAGGTAGGACTGCAAATCAAGCAGGAGGTGGGCACAGCTTAAAAAATATTTTCCAGGGACAATGAGAGCGTGACTCTTGTTCTAGAAGGATGCCGTCTCCTATGTCATTATATTAACACATTTCTGGCTCACCTTTGATCCAGAAGTGGATCAGCATCACAAGAGACAACACAACCTTAGCTGACTACCTCTTAAGACAAGAGAAACCGAAGACATCTGTGGGTTCTTTGCGCTTTTCCCCCTGCCACACCAGCGACGGCAGGCCAAGAGCAATAGGGGTTAAAATCAAATGGGGAGAGAAACTCACTTGCTGATTGGCCATAGTGTGGTACCACCAGAAGAGTCTTGTGGTGATGTAATATGCCACCACCACATCCACAGTGTAGTGGTCATGCGCCAAGAGAATACAGAAGATTCCAACCACGCTGAGAAGCCAGCAGATCCAGTGGTACCACCACAGTCGTCGAGGGGAATCTGAAAAGGAGAAATTTGCAATAGTCCCATTATTCAAGTGCCACTAAGGGCACCCGACCATGCCTCAACTACTACTTCTGAATCCAATTACCTTGGATCTTTCCTTCTGAAAACAGATCTTTTGGGGTAGCAAATCTAAGGGCTTTCGTTTCTCTGTAACGGAGGTTAGAAGGGAAGCAGCTTATTTCATAAAGTGACTTTCTTAGCCATAGTAATTTATATTTGGTTATTACTTGATTCATGTAATTATAAGTGTAGCTTAAAAGGACAAATAAGGACAGGTTAATGCATCATGCACCATTAAAATACAAAACAACACCGCCCACTGACAATTAAATTTACCAGGAAATAATTTGGGATTAATGCTCTATACAAAAATCAGTACCTTTTGATCCTTATACACAGACTAGGCAATTATAATTGATACAACTGCCCTATTTGCTTTCCAAGCTCTGCAACCATACACTAATTTGAAAGTCTTTGAGATGTCCATTTCTCAAATACAAATAAGAGAGAATCCAAACGCCTGGGAATTCAAGCCCAAGTACGTTCCCAAGGGCAGGGCAGTGTCTGGGAAGTCACCTGATGGGAGATTCAAAATCTCTATTCGTGCAGGCCTTCCTACCTCGTATTCTCACTGAGTGGGCTTCAGAGGGTCTGAAATTTTAGGCAACAATGTTGTCTGAGTGTGATCTACCCTTCTCACCCTGGGGAAGACAGTTTAGGCTTTTACAGAATTTTCAAGGGGTCCAAGTATCCCTCATTCATTCAACCACTATTTATTGAGCATCTACGATGTGCCCAGGACAGGAACTGCTCTAGTCACTGGAATCAATGAACAAAATAGGCAAAGAGCCTGCCTTTGTGGGGAGATCCCTTCCTAGTACTGAAGAGAAACAATAAAAAATAATTATAATAAAGTAAATTATACATTATGTTAGAAGGTGTTAAAGCCTATGGAAAAGTAAAAAATTGAACCAAATAAGTGGGATCAGCAGTAGAGAGGGTGAAGGGAGGTTTGTCAGTTTAAATGGAGTGGTCACGGTTGGGGGTAGGGTCTTAAGAGTATGTACAGGGCTCCATTTCCAGGAAAATCTGTACTTGGTACTCTAACAATACAACAACAAAGACCGGCTACCGTTCACTCTGCCTGCACCTCTACTAGTGTCCCTATATGCCATCTATTTTAATTTTCACAACCTCTCCCTCATTCATGAAGGAGCTATCAGTATCTCATTCTGAAGACGAGGAAACTATGACTTACAGAGGTTAGAGGTTTTCCCCAAGGTCACAGAGCTAGTAAGTGATAGCACCAGGATTCAAAATCAGTTTGTGACCCAAGTCTTCCAATATGGCATCTCCAAGGATAAGGCTTAACCCCATTAAAGTACTGCAGGTACCAACCAACAGGCGGTTAGGAATCCCGCCCCCCAGGGCCGCTGACATCAGGCCTGTTCTGTTCCCATTTTCCATGCCCAGTTACATTTCTCATGGAAGGCTGCTTTCGACTTACACTCTTTGATAAATAGGTAGGTGAGTGTGAGCATGACCGTGTGGCCGCTGTACAAGTAGTCCCCACACATGTTGTGGGAGCCCGTGATGGACAGGCCGCCGCCAGCAATGAGCTTCATTATTCTCCTCAGTTGGGCTTCCCAGTCTCCGAAGAGCTGGTGGGAAAAGAAAAAATCAGACTATTAGCCCACATAAAAGTCTGCTACGATTATAATTTATATTCAGAATTAAGCTTTGTAATATTGTGATTTATAATGAGAAATATATATTTGGCCTTCATCCCTGTTCCTGGCACAGAGCTTCTACAACCTTTGAAATTTCCCGAGAAGAGATAGAGGTGTCTTTGGTTATTCATAAAAGCCCCTTTCAACCACACCTAGGTTCATGTTCATGAGTTCAAGGTGACTTCTGGAAAGCCCCTAAGGATGGGGGTGGTTGCCAGGAGATCCAACCAGGTGACTAGAGGGTTGGAACCTCTTTCCCACTTCCCGCCACTTCCAAGGAGGGGAGAAGGGCTGGGGGTTGAGTGAATTACCAATGGCCAATGATTTAATCAATCATGCCTCTATAATGAAGCCTCCACAGTAATCCAAAAGGACAGGGGTTTGGAGAGCCTCCAGGTTGGTGAACGTGAGGAGATGTGGGGAGAGTGATGCACGCCCCTTCCCACATACCTTGCCCTACACATCTCTTCCATGTGGCTGGTCCTACGTTATATCCTTTTATAATAAACTGCTAATCCAGTAAGTAAAATGTTTTCCTGAGTTCTGTGAGCTCTAGCAAATTAACTGAACCCAAGGAGGGGGGTCATAGGAACTTCCAATTTAAAGCTGGTCGGTAAGAAGTATAGGTGACAATCTGAACCTGTGATCAGAGTCTGAAGTGGTTGGGGGCTGACAGTCAGTGTGAGACTGAGCCCTTACCCTGTGGGATCCGATGCTATTTCCAGGTAGACAGTGCCAGAATGGAGTTAAAGAGGGTTAGAGATTTGCTTGTGTGTGTGTGGCGGGGGAAACCCATATATCTAGTCACAGAAGTATTCAGTGGGGTTTTCAGAGTACAGGAGATGCACAGGAGTGTTTTTCCTTTATGAGTTTATATTAAGACATGTAAAATCACCCCCTCCCCCTGCCATGAAGTGTGCCCACTCAACATTCACTGCTGTTCAGACAGCCCTTGGAAGAGTGTGGTCCTAGAGATGAAGCATGCACCTTCAGAGCTTCCCTTAGATGTTGGCACTTTTGAGAGCACACGTCACCAGATATTTAGTTACCGAATTCTTTTTTCACTACACTGTTAAAGACTGACTGATTGACTTACTACCATAACTGCCATCTGGGGGAAAATCTCTGGGAAAAATTTAAAGATCTATTTCACACGCTTGGCCTAGAGGACAAATGTTCTACTAACTTATTAGCTAAAGCAGCTGGAGGTTAGAAAGTCAAATATATGAATTTTTTTTTTTGGTATGTGATTTTGGGGGACCAAATTGAAGCAAGGGACTGAGTAGGATGTACCTTCAATCTTCTGAAATTATGTGGGTAGAACTGCATGTTTTTCCTTTTAATAAGAGTGAACAAGTTTATAAATAAATCTACCTGTCTCTGATACAAGTCTGGGCTGGATACCAGAGTGGTAAATGGCATGAACAAGTCATTCACCGAAACTTTTGTTTGCTCTGGCAAATAAAATGTGTGACTGTCTATATTTTATGTTTGTCAGCATTCTTTTCAATTTTGGTTAGCCAATTTAATCACCATGACCCCTTTTCAACATTTAACTGATAATATTCTGGGCTCTGGGAAACATGTTTCATTATAATTTCCCTTTAAAAAAACTGATCAAGATTTCTAGTTAAGGACGTCAGGTTCAACATACCACATAGCGGATACGGATTTCCAAATTGAAAGGGATCACTGAAAGC
The DNA here is from genome assembly GCF_005190385.1 of Monodon monoceros. Taxonomy (NCBI): domain Eukaryota; kingdom Metazoa; phylum Chordata; class Mammalia; order Artiodactyla; family Monodontidae; genus Monodon; species Monodon monoceros. The sequence continues at coordinate 43,970,677 of NW_021703781.1, forward strand.
CCAGCTCAACAGAAGCAAACAGATCTACATAGCAAGATTCAGCATTATGGAACTTCAGAAACTTGGGGCTAACAAGGGACCTTCAAGCATCCAGAGATCAAAAACAAGCTTCACACAAAAGATCAAGAATCAGGCTTCTTCAAAAGCAATACTGGAAAAGAAAAGGCTTCAGAAAAATGCCTCCAAATTCTGAGGGAAAATGATTTCCAATTTAGAATTCTATACGCAGCCATATTATTAACTGAGCCTAATCTTAAAAAATAGACCAAGGATAAACTAAAGTCATTTCATATATACAAGATTTCACAATATTTACCACCTATGTATTCCTTTTTGCGGGAAATTACAGAAGATGTACTCTACAAGGCAAAGGAGAAAAAGAAGAAACGGGATTTGCTAGGATGCCAGCGAAGAGAATACTGAGAGCTGTGCTGTAGGCCTAAGAGAGGGAGCACCCTACATGGGTGAGTCAGAGCTCTGGAGATGAGGCTAACAGAACACCTAATTCCGCGGCTGCACTGAGTCACAACATGGGAATGAGTAAGTACACAGAAAACTAACAGAGCAAAAAGCAAGGCAATTACGGGCTCTACAGGAAATGAAATATTGTGTTGAAAAGTAATTATAGGAAACTATATGACTTGGCTATGAATAGCATCTACAAAACTGTAAGAATGTAAGCTCTGCATACTGAGTTAAATCAAGGACAGAAAATGACACTGGGAAGATGGGATAAGAAGCCTAAACTACTGTACTGGGGTGGTGGGGGAGGGGAAGAAGGGAAGGAAAAGGCACAAAACACATACAAGCTGCGGGGAAGGATTGTGTGGGGAATACAAGGGCTCTAAATCCTGGCCTTCCCCAGCAGGAAGTCAGCAACAGCCTGTATTAGAAATTATAAAGAAACAATATTGCCATGGCACTTAGAGACCTGAGGATAAACACATACACACACAAAAATTCTGGAAAAAGAGTTAAAGAAATGAAGGTAAACACCACGAGACTCAGTTGAAAGAGCTAAAGAGTAGGAAAGCAGGCTGAGTGCGATTAGGGTAAGGGTTACGTACCATGGTTTTTCATAATAAGTCCTGTAGGATCATTTTGTTTCTTAAATTGCACGCATGTATAAACATGATAAAAATTTTTTGAAAGTTTTAAATTGAAAGTTTGGTCTGGTTCTGTCATAACAACGGATAATAAATGGAAGAAAATTATGGCAAAAAAGCTTAGGTAGTTCTTCAGTTTACATTATTTCAAATTGTCCTTTCGAAACTCCCTCTGTGTTTTGAAAACTATAAATCTTATTCTTGAGCACCATTCCCCCTAAATTTGCCCTCTCATTCTGGTAGGAAAATATTTGTGGAGAAACTGTAGGGGTAGGAAAAGAGGGAGAGATTATGAGGTAAACATGGCATTGAGGAAAAACAGCCCAAAATTAATGCTCCATTTCTTACAAGTGCCCTTAACACATCTATGCTTTCTTTTAAAAATATCTTTCCATGATTGTCAAACCTCTGCAAGGGGAAAGGCTCTTTAAAAGCTCAGTGGGGAACAGGAAAAGAAGATGGATGGTTACAGCTACATAAAATTTTTAAATTACACTCTAAGAAAGTAAACAAACTCTAAGGCAAATGACAACACAATTGGAGCAGAAACAACTTAACGTCTTTACCGTGTACACAGTACATATAAATCAAGTAAATAAGACCATTTAGGAAACAAAATTTATCAAAGGACAAAGGATGTGACCAGCTGGAGGCACTGGCTCTGTCAAGCAAATAGAAATAAAAAGGAACATTAACAGGAGCTCATTCTTTCCCATATCAAATTAGCAAAGCTAAAAAAAGATAGCCAATGGTGGGGCAGGGACAACGTCACTGATCTTCTCAAACAGGCTCCTTAAAGAGGAGGGAAGGAACGTGGTAAATGCAGCAGCCAGCAGTGCAGGGAGGAAGAGGCAGTGGCCTCTGAAACAGACAGGCTGGGTTAAGAGCATGGCTCTCCTACCAATTAGCTGTGTGACCCTGGGCAGCCGAACCACCCTAAGCCTCAATTTCCTCATCACCAACCTGGGGAGTAATATATTTATTACAACTGGCAAAATCCTCTGCAAAAATAATCATCAATATTGACCACCAATCCAAACAGCCATGACCTGTGTGTGACTCAGTGCTTAGTTGTTTCTAGGCACCCACCTCCAAGAAGTGATCCCACACATGAAGAAAACCTTTACGCACAATATTATTTATAAAAGCAACAAACTAGAAACAACCCAAATGGGAATTGTTAAATAACTGTTCCCTTGCCATTCAGAACCTGGGCCAGGGGAGCAATGGCAACACCAGGGGTTGCCTGTCATTACAGGCATACCTCGGAGATATTTCAGGTTCGGTTCCAGACCACAGCAATAAAGCGAATATTCCAATTAAGCGAGTTTCACGAATTTTTTGGTTTCCCAGTGCATAAAAAGTTATGGATATTGTAGTCTATTAAGTATACAATAGCATTATGTCTAAAAAACCAATGCACGTGCCTTAATTAAAAAAATATTTATTGCTAAAAATGCTAACCATCATCTGAGCCTTCAGCAAGTGGCAGTAGTAACATCAAAGATCACTGGTCACAGATCACATAACAAATACAAAGTTTGAAAAACTGCAAGAATTACCAAAATGTGACGCACACATGAAGTGAGTAAATGATGCTGGAAAAATGGTGGTGACAGACTTGTTCCACCCAGAATCGTCACAAACTTTCAGTTTCTAAAAATTGCGATAACTATAAAGTGTAATAAAGCAATGCTCAATAAAATAAGGTGTGCCTGTACCCCCTCAGGACCTACTGAGCCAGAATCTGAGGTGATTCAAATGCACTGAACTAGGCCATAATTGTTTAATACATTATTGAAAAATAAGCATACAATGACTTTGTAGTAAGTTATATCATAAATATTTTCTTCTACCAAGAGGAAAAAAATGAAACAAAATGTTTGGTATAATTATAACCGTTTAAAAAAACATGCACAGGAAAAATCTAGGATGTACACACTGCATGTTAGCGTGGTTTGCATGGAAACCGGTAGGAGTTCCCTGCTTGTTGGGCTAGAAAGGAGGGGATTCCTGTGGAGTTCTGCAGTTCTGAGATTTAGGTTACCTCTGAGTACAGGCAGGAGACACGGGAAGAAAACAGAAGAAGAAGAGGAAAAGGAGGAAAAGGGAGGAGGGGGAGGGGGAGGGAGGAAGAGGAAGAAGCAGAAACAGGAAGCTCCCAGCTCCATCTTCCTTCCTCCTCATTTTAGTTTCCTTCTGCACTCTGCCTGCTACCATTTTCCAGAGTCCTCAAAGGGCTGCTCCAGACACTGTGGCCTGTGTGTTGGGTTGCATTCAGTGGGAAAGAGGATGGAGTGTGTACCTGGAGCTCTAACCTCCCCATCAGTAGACTTCTGAGTGCTCATCTTTGAAAGCAGAGATATTTGGGGGACATTCACACAAACACTTTCTCAGTGGGCACTATAAAGCTGTGACAAGGTCTTGCATCTGCATCATGATGTGAATTATGATCTCCTAGGGTCAGAGAAAAATCAGTTTTCAGTAAAAACAGAGCAATTTTCTTCAAGTTCTAATAAACGGCCAAGAAATTAACTGGCCAAATCACTTAAGCAATATGAGACATAGAAAGAAATGGAGAGCAGAAGGCAGACGGAGAGGCTTCTGAAAGAGACAGACCACTCCAGAAGGGTTCAAACCAGTGAGCCTTTGGTTACTAAAACACAGGTTCCCCCAGTATGTTTTCTTTTTTTTTTTTTGCGGTACGCGGGCCTCTCACTGTTGTGGCCTCTCCCGTTGCGGAGCACAGGCTCCGGACGCGCAGGCTCAGCGGCCATGGCTCACGGGCCCAGCCGCTCCGCAGCATGTGGGATCTTCCCGGACCGGGGCACGAACCCGTGTCCCCTGCAACGGCAGGCGGACTCTCAACCACTGTGCCACCAGGGAAGCACCCCCCCCAGTATGTTTTCAATGCTGAATACACAGTGCTCTGATGATAGGCTGTTCACCACCATTCAGTTTGCAGATGGCCTCATGCACTTGCCTTTTCTCTTAAGTGCATCTGAAAAGTGGGGACATTCACTGTGCTTCATCCCCTTCTGGCAGGAGAGGGAGAACCTAGAACCCAAACTCATCAAATAATGCTGCACGAATCAATGGCTTTGGTATAACTTGGAGGAAGGGCTGAAAGTGAGTGCTAAAGAGCAGAAATGCTATTTAATATAATCCTTGAGTCTTACCAATGCTTCATCTTACAGCAGCCCTGAAAAATCAGCGAGGTAGGTCTTAACTCTGTCCTGGGTCCCCCGGCTGTTCAGTTTGGGAGCTGGAATGGGTCCCAAGTCCTCTGACTCCGCGTATGTTATTATCTGCAAACTGCACGCTACCTGTACACTGCCAGCGCCTCCCCAAGCCTGCATAAACCAAGAACCGGATACACATGAAGCAACCTTGCTCTGAGCAGCCTAGGTTCCTTACAAAGGTAATGTCATGCCATCATGCCCCATACCAACCACCAGGAACAGGCAGGTGTCTCTCAGTGGACCTGTCCTCATTCATGCATTCAATGAATCTAGCTACTACCACCAGGGCAAATAACTTCTTGTCTTGTTCCAGAAGAAAAGTCTTCCTCCAAAACAGAAAATTCACTACCATCCATGGCATGTAAAGAAAGCTGCTCTTCAACACCCAGACCACAGGTCAGATCCGCTAAGGGAATCAAGCATCAGGGAACAGCAGGATCAGTGGAATCCCCATCAATCCATGTCCTGCGCAGCCTGCAACTGGGAAACACACGCTACGTGCTGCAGTCCCCGCCTCAACTTCAACTCCCAAACAAAAGCAGCAGAACTATGCCACTTCCTGAATTTCAACAGGCACACGGCCCTCCTAACCAGTGATGGACACTTAAGAACTAATCTGAGCCATGAAATGTCCTTGAGCATGACCTTGAAGACTAAGGGGAAGATGGTGTGTTGCTAAGTTTGATGAATGTTTTAGATTTCACAGCAGCAGTGAAAGGTTCAAAACTGCCCCTTATAATTTCTCTGACCTTCTGTGATACATATATACCATGAAGATGTGGTACATATCTACAATGGAATATTACTCAGCCATAAAAAGGAACGAAATTGGGTCATTTGTAGAGATATGGATGGACCCAGAGTCTGTCATACGAAGTAAGTCAGAAAGAGAAAAACAAATATCGTATATTAATGCATATGTGTGGAATCTAGAAAAATAGTACAGATGAACCTATTTCCAGGGCAGGAATAGAGACTCAGATGTAGAGGATGGACGTGTGGACACAGTGGGGCAAGGGGAGGGTGGGAGAAATTGGGAGATCAGGTTTGACATAAATACACTACCATGTGTAAAATAGCTAGCTAGTGGGAACCTGCTGTATAGCACTGGGAGCTCAGTTCAGTGCTCTGTGATGACCTAGATGGGTGGGATTGGAGGTGGGGAGGGAGGTCCAAGAGGGAGGGGATACATGTATACATATAGCTGATTCACTTCGTTGTACAGCAGAAACTAACACAACACTGTAAAGCAATTATACGCCAATTAAAAAAAAAAAAACTGTCCCTTATAATTTCTCATACCTTTTTATTACTGTCGATTGAGGAGTAAAAAAAACAACAAAAAGGAATGTAGGGTCGTTTCTACATAATAAAATATTACATTTTGTTTGTACAGAGTTTCCAACTTTTTAACAGAGTTTTCCTATCAATTATCTCATTGTAGCCTCACAAGCCTATCAGGTGGTTAGTGTATATGTAATTATATCCATTTTACAGATAAGCAAATAGAGGCGCTATTTTTCTATTTCACAGTGACTCAGTTGGGATCAGATCCAAATGTCTTACCTCTCACTAAAGGATCTTGCCTTTTGGGTCCCTGGAAAGAGCAGCTATTGGTGCAAACACTTCTCCAAATAACAAAGGCTGGACAATGTCTCCAGGTTCACTTTTTTTGTTGTTTTTGTCATGCTAATGAAATTGAATCCAGTTTACATAAATCATTTAAATATAATTGAACGGTTTAAAAATTTTATTCATTATTCACTAAAGATCTATTTTTCGTAAGTGTTTTTTCCATTAAATCAAATTTCCCCATCTCTAAAAAAGTTATTTCCATGGGAATCTTTCACAAACAAATTACACATTTTCCACCTTCTTGAGCAAGGTGTTTTTAGTTTGATCTTAACTTTCCTTGCTTTATGTTGTGCTGCGTAGGAGGGATGCTCCAAAGGCCTCTAAGCTTATGTCGTAAGAACAACAATGAGGATAAATCCAGCCGCAAGCCCCCGTTTTGGGTTAACCATCCAGGTGGCTCTGGACAAACCATTTTACCCATTCTAGCTTCAGTTCTCTCATCTGTAAAATGGCGAGAACACCACCACCTCATCCTCAACCCTCACTGCCAAAGGGAGGTAATGTTTATCAAAGTGATTGCTCAAAAATTATAAAGTGCTATACAAATATCAGACCACATTACAATGATCAAGTTAGGCCCATGTTTTGGGTGAGGAGTGCCTTAAGTGAGAACTCAACGCTTAGCAGCCAAGAAGTGAAATTCTCCTTAAATACACAGCCCTCGTGGATGTTCATCTGTGATCACTTTTATGAATTCTTCCTCAGATGGTTATCATTTCATTCCTGGGAAGATTTAGTTTCATCCGCAAATATTATATCCATCTCAAATGATCTGAAGTAGGGAGATTTCCCTATACACATCCTCTTAGAACTCAGATATACAACCTTAAAAACATTTTTCCCTCCACTGAGCTCTGAGGGATTTGGCTCTCCACACTGCTCCATTATCCAATGTATCCAAGAGTTCCTATACCAGGCAGGCTTTTTTTTTTTCATGGGGAGGGGTCTCTAAATAATCATTAGTAATAAAGCACTCATCCCCTACCAGCCTCCCTTTCCCCCAGTAAAAACGTAAAAATGTTTTTATGGCCTTTAGTAAGGAGACTTATCAAAGGCTTCATAAAATCTTAAATAAAGGTCAGCTATGGATTTCCATTTACTCAGATACTTATTTGTCACATTAAAGAAATCCAGTATTTCAGTCAGGCAAGATTTCCCTTTAACAAAAATTATATCTGAGAGATTCTGTGGCCTACCTGGTCATGAAGTGAAAATTGAAAAAAAAGTCCCTCAAATTTTTGCTTTGAAAATGTGTAAATCTAAAGAAGAGAATAATGAACATCCTTAGACTCATCAATTATCAATATTTTGCCATATTTGCTTCTCCTTCTTCTCCCACTTTTTTTTCCTGGGCCATCTGAGAATTAAGTTGAATACATTATGACACTTTACCCTTAAGTGTACAAACAAGGACATTCTCTTCTGTAATCACACTCACGAAATTTAACAATGATAGAATACTATCATGGTTAACAGACATCCTTATTCAGACTCCCCCATAGTCTCAACAATGTCCTGTATAGCTTTCCCCCCGAATCTAGGATTCAATCAGAGGAGACATATTGAGGGTACTTGTCATACTCTTAATTTTTCTTAGTCTACTAGTTTCTCAGTCCTTTTTTTTTTTTTTTTAATGACACTGACATTTTATTTTAAAGAGTCCAGTCGAGTTTTTTTTATATCAAGAGCATGTCCCTGCACTTGGCTTTATCTGATTGTTTCCTTATGTTTAAACTCAGGTTAAATGTTATTGGCAGGAATATACAGAAATGATGTGTCCTACCCAGTGCATCAGATCAAAAAGCATCCGATATCATTTGTCCTGCTGCTGGTTTGATCACTTGGCTACCAGAGTGTCTGCCAGATTTCTCCTCCGAATACACACCTTTGCCCCTTTATCATTAACAAGCAGTTTGTGACTTTTTGAAACTATATAAATATTATGGTGCCCCACCTTTCACCCAGTGGCTTTAGCATCTGTTGATGATTCTTGCTCGAATTATTACTACAGTGGTTGCAAAATGGTGATTTTCTATTTCTAATATTTCTTTTATATCTAGCAGTTAATTTTTTCTCCACCTGTGCTAATTTTTAAAATGTTTCTTATTAATGTATTATAATTAATTACTGTCATATTTCATTGTGATGCTCCAATTGTCTCACACGTGGCCAGTGGGAGCCTCTCAAGCAGGACAGTATGGCTTCTGAATGGAACCCACCGGCCTGCAGTGTCTGGGAAGCTCTGGAACCTTCCTCAGGACAAAAGTCCTGCTGTCCATCTGCCTGTACTCTGACACAGTGGATCACGCTTTGTGTAGAGTCATATAGCGTCACCTCCGAGGCTCTCTGGATTTCTTCAGTGAATGCTTTTTCACCCTGGTGACCTCTTCACACTAGATGGCTGCGGCCATGTAGGAAACCTCTGTCACCTTCGCAATGTTTGCCCTGGTCTAGGCATTCCTCATCTCTAAATTCGAAACACCACACAAAAGCAGCCTCATCTGCCTCCCTCGTGTGAAGTGCCAAGAACAGAGATGCGGCCGAACTTCTTGCCTCTGCCACTTAGTACCTGCAAGACAACAGGCAAGTCAAGCATCTCTGGACCAACTGCAACTTCCTCCCACTCATGACTGTGAGACTTCAATGAAAAAACATTGAGAATCATACCTGGCACGAAACAGGTAGACGTAATTTAGCACCGCTCGAAGTCTACCTCCCCTCCTCTCTCCCAAACAGCTTACTTTCTGTATCACTGGAGAGATGGCTTTCTAAGAGACAGATGTGATCACATCCTATTCACTGCTTCAACCTTTCCTGGCTTCCTGTGGCCAAACTCCTTAGAAGGGTGACCAGATTCCTTAAAATCTGCCCATAACGTGCCTCTCTGGCTTTCTCTCTGCCACTCAGCCCACAGGATCACATGACCAGGCGTATCTAACTTTACCTGCGCCCTCAGACTTCCTTTCACACCCTTTCTGTTCTCTCCCTTTAACTCCACTTGGCAAACACCTACTCATCCTTTTCAGACTTGGCTCGGACGGCACCTCCTCAGTGCAGCCAACACTCCCAGCAAAGTTTGCCACCTTCTTCTCTGCTTCCATGGCAACTGAGCACCTCACGCCTATTACAGTGAAGGCTGTAGTCAGAGAATAATCTTATGTGTTACATGTCTGTCACAGCTTCTGGATGCCCATTTGTCTTACGTATTTGTGTATCCTCAAAATTTACCCCACGCAAGACAGGTCCTCTAGAAATGTTTGTTCAGAAGTAAGCAATCCGCTTGTTTGTGAAAAGAAGTCACATCTATAATCTCCCTGCCTCACAATCCCTGTCTCCCTGGAGACTTCCCATAAATAAGAAAACCATTTAGAAAGTTTATAAAATCATGTAAAAATGCATATAACAAATGTTAACTATAAAGACACAGGAACAACTGCACAAAAAGCATGATCAGAACTATGTAAGAAAAATACACATAAAGAACTAATAAATATACTGAAACATGAACAGTAGACAGAACCATGAGTGTAAAATTTTTCCTTTTTACATTTTTGCAATGTATCTATAATGAATGTAGAGTTTCTTTAAGATGGAGAAAAAATAACCTTTTTTTAAGACAGAAAGAAGTGACTTAGTACATTTTTCTTTTTCTTTTTTTTCTCATTCCTGAAAAGGGAAGAGAACAGTGGAGAGAAAAATGGGAAAGTGAAGAAGAGACTTGGGATGGGGAAGGTTACCGGAAATTATACAGCAAGAAATTTTTTAAAAAATGAGAATGAACAAAATGATAAGAACTGGGAGGCAAGCAGAAAATTAGGTAAAATCAAGCACTGACAATTTAAATTCCACACGATTCAACAGGATGACATGAAGCTATTTTGGTAACAGAACACAAGCCATATTCTGAAATGCTGATAAGGTTAGCAGGAGCTAATCAGAACATCAACATTTGTCAGCGAGGAGGGCAGCTTTTGAACACTCAAGCTGTTACCTAAGAAAGTAGGAAAGAACTTAAAAAGGTTATAAAATCCTAAAAAGCAGTGAGTCTTGTGCCTTGTAAGACTGAACACATGCCAGTAAAGAGACCCTTGAGACTGACGATTACTACATCACAGCTTAGCATCGAATTGAAGGAGGTGCTTTGATCTTTCTAATGCGTGCAATGCAAAAAAAACTGACAGTGGCAGGAAAGAACACGGAAGTCTTTCTGTTATTATATTTGTATTTTATTGTTCCACTGAACAATTAATCTCAGATGTCCAATTAATCTCAGCCTTGTCCGACAGTGGGCTATGTTCAAGTATGCTGGATGGAAAAAAAAAAAGACACGTTTTTGAAGTTCAAGAGAATCATTCCACTGAAAACACCATGTCAGATTAATGCGTTAGCCAGCTAAGTACCCAGGATGTAACGTAACTCTCTCGTTTTGAAGGTTTTCAAATCTAAGGTCACCATGGAGACCAAAAACCAGAACCAACATGAATCTCACTTTAATGCTTAGGCATTAGATTAACTCAAGTGATTATTAAAATGAGAGTTGAAAACAGCATAAGTTATTCCTTCTCTTCCAATAACATTAGTGTATCTGTGTTATCTGGGGCAGGTTTTTTTTCTTTCTTTTTTTTCTTGTGGAGTTTGCTAAAACAACAACAACAAAAATTTCTTACATAAAGCTTAGGACATAGAAGAATTCTCAAATGTTTCTGCCTTTTTTATTTTTAAAAACTGAATCCTCAAAAGTTAGAACAAGATGACAAGAAGGTGTTTTCTGGTTGGGACACATGCTCCTTGGAGAAAAGCTGTGTTGAGATTAACAAGGGGTAATCAAGGTTGCACTAACTTGGCAGCCTTGTAAGCCCACCACACACACCCACTGGGATACAGGGCTAGTGCTTCCCAGAAGCTCCTGTTCCAGGAACTGAATGCTTCCGTCCCTTCTCACGCCCCAGCAGCTCATCTCTGTTGCAGGAGCATCTGATGACAGGCCCCCTTCTCTTCTCACCTCATCATTTCACATGACGATTACTTCTCTAAGCCATGACATTTTGTGAAGTAAAGAGTACACTGCCATCAAGTGAATGAACACTAGGAACAATTTTCTTAATTACTACTGCATACCTGTTGGAACATTTTTCTTAGAAGCCATGCGTTTTGAATACTGGTGTTAAGGGAAGAATTAAGTATACTAATTATGGGGCTTTGCATGTTGGCAGAACCAAGTTTAAGTTCACGTGCCCATGTTAAACAAAGTCGTATTCTAAAGCTCAACTCTTTTCCCTTGGAGTTTAATGATGACTGATAACCATAAGAATATCCACCAACCAACAGGCCTTAGATGGTGTCTCAAGTCAGGGGATAACCAATTCTGGAAGCATCGTATGTTAATGTCCTGTCTCTGGACTTTTCATCCGTACCAACAGCTTTAACACCACCAAGAATATGATGAATCACAAATATTTAATTTCTAGCGCTGATTTTTCCCTCAATTTCAGATGTAGACTGCTAGTTGGCCTGGACACCACCACTTAGATATCTCACAAGTACCTCAGACTCTATTTGTTTAATCTGAAGTCATTAACTCCGTTTTCCTCCTTACCTTATAATTATGCCAGTGGTAAAAGCCAGTTGCCTTTGAAATCCTTCCTTTCTCTCCTCATTCCCTATATCAAATGTATTGCTAAGCTGTACTGATTCAGCCACTTAAATATTGCTCAAATCTGTCTCCACTTCTCTTATCCCTACGGCCAGCAGCTTAGCTTAAGGTCCTTATATCACAGCATTTTCCACATTATATAAGATGAAAGTTTGGATGAGGTGGTCTTAAAGCACTTTCCACAAAGGCAGGGACTTCTGTCTACTTTGCTCACCCCCTTGCACTCCAGTACCTCAGACACAGCAGGTGCTTAATGCACGTTAAAAACATTTTCTCTGGATGAATAAGAGTCTAGGCGTTAAGGCGTGATGGCCACACCAAGCTTTCTTATTTCTGTACAGCATCTTACATCTACAGAGCCCTGTGTATTTACTGCCTTCTTTCACTCTCGCAACTCCTTAAGATGGTATGAAAAGTGCCATAAGCCCTGTCTTGCCAACAAAGGGACTGAGGCTCTGAGAAGTTAAATGCAACTGCCGCACAGCTAGCAAGTGCAGGACGACATCATCCTCACTCTGACCTCAGTGTTCTTTCTACTACTGGGAAGGTCTGTATTTTTACGGGGTAATAAGTCCCCTCTCTGTGCAATGGTTCAGAGAGAGTTTGATCAAGATTTGGTGGCGAGGATATTGAGACACTGGGCTGGATGACTTTCAGTAAGGTTCCTTTCCATTTTGACTAACCAAGCCCTGGGTAGGGCTCTAAGGTAGGCAGAGGTGGTCTCTGGGATCTCTCTCGAGCACTATCTCTCGCTCCCTTCTGACACTGTTCCCCAGTGCAGTGTTCTGACCCTTGTCTGACCGCTCAGTTTCTTAAGCTTGATCTCCAAGAGGCAGCACTGCGCCTTCAAGACCTTTTCCAAGTCTTCTGTCTAGCTTCAGAAATCATTCTGTTTTACTTGTGAAGTGTTCTTGCCAAAGAAATTAGAACAACTGAATCAAGTCTCCAGAGCCAACTTTCTATTTAGAGGAAATATGGAGGAGAGAGGAAGAAGTTAATTGACACTAGAAAGAAGCAAACAGATAAGTCCAGAATGTGGGATATTCTACAGGACAACTGCTCTGATCTCTGTAAGTTACTGATGGGGTTTACAAAAAGGGGGTGGGGGGACTTCCCTGGCGGTCCAACGGTTCAGACTTCGAGCTCCCACTGCAGGGGGCACAGGTTCAATCCCGCGTGCCAAAAAAAATAAACGGGGGGTGGGGAGGAGAGAAGGAACTGCTCTAGAATGTAGAGACTTAACAGACAGAACAACTAAATGTCATATAAAGACTGTGGATCCTAATTTATACAAACCAACTGTTTTTTTAAAAAAGGCATTTTTTAAGACAATCAAGATATTCCACGAGTTGGTAATTGCCAATACCAAAGAATTATTGTTAATTGTGCCGAATGTACCAACAGCGTTAAAGTTATGAGATAAAATGTCCAAAATTTTTAGATGCATATTAAGTATGTAGCAATGAAATAACATTGTCTGGGGTTTGCTTTAAAATACTTCAAAAGAAAAACAGAAGATAAGATGAAGCCAATGTAGTAAATCTTGGTAACTACTGAATCTGGGTGCTGGCACACGGTGGCTCCTTATACTCGTTTCTCTCTGGGATACAGTTGAAAAATTTCAGAACAAAAAACTTTTTGGAACCCATTCTTCCAAGAACTCTGTTCTACAAAAGAATTAGATTTAGTGAGTTTTTACTAATAATTTTTGCTAACATCTTAGCCCCTCCTGTATACTTTACTTTAAAGATTCTAATTTCCAGAAGACTGTCACAGAAAGATGGCCCTAGTCGGGGTTTCTGGCAGCATGATAAATGAGTGACACACTTGGATCTGGTTTTGCATACTGTCCCTGCCATTACCTCTGTCTTTACCAAGAAAACCCACAAGCTATATTTAGCTATGGGATCTTGATTGGATGTGCTGATGACTCAAGCTGACTCTGTAAGTGCCAATACTAACCAAGTGTGGGGTTGCCGGCAACTGGGTGGAGCTGCAGAGGTCCTAAGAAGAAACAAGGCTGGAACCAGATCAGGGAGAAAGGCCACACACACAGCACGACCCCTTGATGCTGGGTCCATCTTCAACATGGGCTGGACCAGATCCCACATCTACCTAAACTGGTATGACATGCTCCTTGGTGGAGAAACTTCCCAGGCACAGACTTTTTTAAGAACCGAACTACTACTGAGAACACACTTGCTTACCAAGCCAGCCTCCCAGCAGGAGTCTACATCACTGGGTCCTCAGTGACAACAAGGTATTTCGTCTAAGTCAGGAGCTGTAGGCAAGTGCCTGAGAGCTTTCATAGAGGATAAAGAAGATGTGAGGCTGGCTTTCTTTGGAAGGGCTGAAGAAAGAGCAAGGAGATGCAGAGAGGCAGGATTGCTGATGGAGATGAGTAGAACCTTGGGATCATTCATTCCTTATGACGGCTTCTCCAGTTACAGAAATAGACTGTAGCAAAAACGGAAAGAGGACAGTAACAAACTAGCTACCTCTCTGAGCACGTATGTAAGTCTAGGAAGGAAGGGGACCACAGTAAGCAAGCAACCTAAAGAGATCCAGAATTTCAAATGATAAAGACACCACTTTAAAAATCCCTCTTCCAGGGCTTCCCTGATGGTGCAGTGGTTGGGAGTTCACCTGCCGATGCAGGGGACACGGGTTCGTGCCCTGGTCCGGGAGGATCCCACATGCCGCGGAGCGGCTGGGCCCATGAGCCATGGCTGCTGAGCCTGTGCGTCTGGAGCCTGTGCTCCGCAACGGGAGAGGCCACAACAGTGAGAGGCCCGCGTACCGCAAAAAAAAAAAAAAATCCCTCTTCCAAGGGACTGGATTCTTCAGCCCTCTTCCAAGGTTCTATCAGAGAGAATGTCTCTTCTGGAAGTAACAAAAGTACAAATGGATGAAATTGAAAGGATGTTTCACTAGCACAAGTGCGATGTGAAGAAATGATTCCAAACACACAGCATTCCATTTTTTCTCCCACCCAAATCAAGGAAATGAGCTTCTTCTACTCCTTATTACATTAAAAAGCTTTAATGTAGTTAGACATTTTTAAAACTAAATCTCCCGTTAATTATTTCATAAAATTCCGATGATCTCCCCAGTTGAAATTATTCCAAGGCAAAAGTTGGGGTAAGGAGTATTACGTGAATCTGATGGAAAGGTAGAGACAACAGAAGAGGAATAAAGTTTATTTTAAAGAAAAGCTTCTATGCTACTAGAGAAGATCAATACAGCAAAATGTCCCGCCAGGGAGGAGAGATCTTGTTTGGGTGGGTGGAGGGTGCAAAGGGACAGGAATAGTGTCTCTAGCTCCGCTGTTACGGATTCCCACTGTAGGGATTAATAGAAAGAAGGAAAAAATATCATTTGAAACAGAACCTTCCATCTAAGAGAGGGAAAACGCATATAAAAGCTTCTGGATCTGTATCAAGGGAGCGAATGATATTTTAAAAGTATGGCAGGAAACCAAAGAGCTATGCCCACACACAAAGCTTAACTGCTTCCATCACACTAACTAGACCACATATTTCCCCAGCTGCGAAGCACTGGGCTTTGGGAATTTTAAGAAGGGTGGGGGCCACCTAGCTGTATTGCTTAGTGACGTTCCCAGATGAAGGCAAAGGGACTTGATTCTATTCTAAAGAAATTTTTACCTTTGGCCTACATCAAAGGACCCCTGGGCAAGATGAGAAACAAACAAAAAGGGAAATTACAGCAAGGAATGGTTTACCTTCGGAGAGCAGTTGAAATGCATACCGGGTACTGGGAGTGTAGTTACATACATTGTAATACACCGATACAGGTACAGCGTGCCAACTATGCAGAAAAATCTTCTGCTAATAATAGACCTAGAAAAAGGGAAAAACAGGGCAGACACTCAGTCATGAAATTTTGCAGGTTCATTTACTTCAAGTTTTCAATGACCCAACAATACAAACAAACCCCAAAACTACTTGAGAGATTGAAATCAGAATTTTATAACTATAGCTAAGAGCAGATTAAGGTGAGGATTTTGAGAATGATTCTGTTTTTTCTTTTTAAATATTAACTTTAAGGCCAGAGGAGTTTAAAACACTCTATATTGCTATTAATTGGGCTTCCTGAGGCCTTAAACATGAGTTGACATTCAACTGACGTACAAGTAGGGCCTATTCTGATGGGTCAGAGCTGACTCAGTACCTGTGGTTAAACATTTAGAGAGTGTCTTTTCTGTCATAAAAAAGATGTTCAGAAAATTACAATGATATTAAAATGAGAATTCAAAACTTTTCTGACATTTAATGAGCCAAAGACATTAAACCACTGTACTTGTACATCCCAGAAACTGATTATCTTAGCAGATCTCCAAGGTAGCATGATGCCAAGAAAAGAGCCTGTCTCAGTGATAGCATCCAACCTCTCTCTGCTAACTATGTGGCCTTGGGATAGACTATTGACATCTCTGAGTCTCAGTTTCCTAATCTGTAAACCAGAAATAAGAACATTAGAAATGATGTACGGAAAATCCCTGCCATCCATGCACAGTGGCAGTCAACAAATGTATACATTTTGTGGATGAATCACAAAATAAGCAAGAATTAGAATCACACATCTTTTCCATTTCAAGTTTATTGGTGGTTCTAATGAAATTATTTGATATGTATATGTGAACATGTATATTGAGTTTGATAACTTCTCCTAATAGCAATTTCCACATAGGTTTGGCTTTAACTAGATTAAGTTGTACAAACTTAAGTGTATCCTTGAACAAGAATGTTCCTTCCCTTCTAATTCTACCTGTTCTATCTTGTTCTACCACAGGCCAGAATCACAGTCCTGTGGGTCTCCTCCTCTTCAACCTTGAGGGGTTCAAATTTTTCCTTGGCCCAGGGCAACCTAACATAAATAAACACACATTTTTTAGAAACAGTGAACAGGCTTTCCTCTGAGGATACTGAACATTCACTCTATAATTGTACAATGTGCCTCTATTTTTATGCAGGATGGACATTCCTACTGGAGGAGAATTTGTATCGTTTGTATTTTTTAACAAGAGGAATGAAGTGATATGTCGCCTGTGTGATTAGAAATTAATTTAAAAATAACCCACATAACTGTATTAGTATTTCATTCATAACTACACAGTTCATGTAAGGTCCTTAGGTTGTACGGGTAGAGCCTGGGTGTTGTGCCTCTTTACCCAGATTTTAGAAACTGGGTCAA
This sequence comes from Monodon monoceros, assembly GCF_005190385.1. Lineage (NCBI taxonomy): Eukaryota > Metazoa > Chordata > Mammalia > Artiodactyla > Monodontidae > Monodon > Monodon monoceros. The sequence goes on from NW_021703781.1 coordinate 43,987,527, forward strand.
AACTGCTTACCACAGAGAATGTCTCATTTTCTCTTATTAAAGCTGTGCTTGCCACCTCCAAGGGCAAGAATTTATTCAGCATAAAGCTGTCTTTTATAAAGGTATGTGCCTCTAATTTCACTTGATGAAAAGCACAGTATAATTAAACAATATAAAGAGGGACAATACTAGAGAATATTACTAGACTATAAATGTCTTACCAAAATAACTTGAAATACCCGCGTGAATTTTACATTGTAAGACACGATGATCATTTTTCTCAAAAAGAAAATGCCCTCTCTCACCATCCTGTTCAAACAAACAGAAATTACTTGCCATTTTACTTGAACTATATGAAAAACATCTACAACAGAAAACTGTTAAGTCTATTTAGATATGTTAATCTCTTTAGATGAAGAGAAGCAAATAAAATGACTCCTATCACTCCATTTTGGGAAAGATTACTATCTTAAATCCCTTTGCCTGATGGTTTCATGGTGCACATAAGATACACACACGCACACACAAACACCAGTAACTATTTCCATATCTCAAACTTGAGTCACATTTGAGAAGCAGTGAAAAGACTTAGGATTACCTGAGAATGAGGTATATGAAAAAATGATAATGGATGAGAAAAGACAAATTCTTTAACAAAAAATACTTTAAAAGTATCAAACATTAAAGATTCAGTCACATTTACTCTTTGACTTGAAGTGAAAAAGTCAAATGATTTTATCAATGTGACTCCATCAATATTCACATGGTGACAAGTTGGAAGTGACTATTAATAAGAATCTTCTGATCTTTGGTATTAATCTTTTTGAAAGTAAGCTTAGAATATCTTCAATGTATAATTTTAAACAAGAATCTCCTACCATAAACTTTAAAAAGCAGGATATAAAAGTGTTTCAAAAACTTGTATCCTGTTAAGGTATTTTTCCTTAATCAAACAATTTCACACATTAGAATTCTTTCTCACTTAAGTTTAAAAGTTCAAGATGTGCTTTAAAGAAAAAAGGTTTAAAGTAGTTAAAAATGTAACAAGACAACAAAAAAGCCACAGAGGAAACATTAATGAGGTATTTCCAGAGATTAAGCAAATGCCAAGGACAATATGCACATTATAATTCTCAAAACCACAATGCTGTTCTTCTCACATGGGATATATCTCTCCTTTCATGTTGGAAAGAAGCCTGTTTCCTATCTGCTTGCACTCTGCAATGACTATCACGTCACAGACGCTTGTACTTGGTCACGATTATTCTTCTCTCAAGTATTTGAGTAATAGGCTCATTACTACTTGCTCTGACAGAAAAGAAAAACATTGTTAAATTAAAAAAAAAAAAAAGGTAGTGGCTTATATTTTTTTCTAAGTCCCATGTAAAAGGTCTGCAATATAATGCAAGAGAAAGGAAACTGTCCATTCTTCATTATTGTTAAATTCGATAAGGAAATATGAATAAAAGTGTTAATATTTTATAGATAATCATTAAGACTTGTTAGAATGGTATGTTATGTTAGGTCCAGGATAACTTTATTAAACCTTTTACTATCCCTACTTAAGGAGGAAAAAGTACACAGAACCTGATTAATTACTACCAAATACAGGCTTAAAATAGCAGTACTGCTTTGTTTCTGGCATTTGATACAATGGTCTAAAATTCTAAAGAAAAAACGATGAAAGAAATGAATATACTGGAAAGTAAAATTAAAATACTGGCAAGTTCTTTTGTTTCCCGCAAGTTGTCTCTTTCTGAGCTGTAGCCAGAAGACACACAATTCTTTCAGTGCTCAGACCTGCTCTGCCAGCTCTTGAAACAAACAGGTCCTGAGACACAGCAGTGGAACTAAGCAACAATCCCAAAGTAGGAGGCGATAAACACGGGGGACAGCACATGTATCTGGACCAGGATCAGGGAGGCCCACATCTCTGGAGCAATCATGGAGGCCGGTGCGCAGTTCAGGTCCCTCCAGTATATGCCACAGGGACAAGGCGTCTCCAGCTTATCTTCACACAGATGCTGGCTCTACCTTTAGCAAAGGCTCGCATGATGATTTGAATCATCTCAATTAACTTCTTTGGAAATTGGCTTCCTCGCCAGCAAAACGGTATCTTTCTTAATGATTCAGAGAAATGCTACTGAGGAATTTCCCCAGACTGTTATTAACAGTAACTAGGGTTTTGCCAAATTCCTCCTCTACGCCAAGCTCTGTGTCATTTAATTCTTAAAATAACCTGCAATGCAAGGCTATGATCCTTATTTTACAGATGGGGAAATTGCAGTTTCAGAGAGTCTAAGGTGAAATATAAATACATTACACAAGACAAAAAGATTCAGGAAATGGCTTCAAATTGTGTAAGAAATCCCAATTTCATTTTGAGACTACACTGTTGTGTTCCAATCGATGAGCCAACATCCGATCACATTTAAGCTACATATCAAAATCCACTTAACTCAGATTTTTCACTTAGTGTTTTATGTCATATTTTGTATTGACCCAGACCTCTACAAAATAAGCACTTCTGATAGTTATTTAATGATAACCATGTTAGTTAGTAAAGTACTGAAAAAAATCCTTCTAGGTATCCAGAAGGAAACTGTCCATTCTTCATTATCGTTTGCACAGTCCGTGCCCAGTTAGATATGCTTTACGTCCCCCCCCAGTGTTTGGTCAGTCATTCTGAAATGTCATCCATTTCTCAACATTCTATCTCGCCTGAACTTCCACTATGACCTTTGACCTAGTGTCACTAATTCCACTTGTGCCTCCCTAAAATCCTTTCTACAAAGAGCAGCCAGAATCATCTTTTGTTTGAAACAGTTAAACAGAGTATGTCCTTTAAAACCCTCCAATAGTTGCCAGATATATTTTGAATAAAATCCAAATCCTTTGCCAAGCCCATGAGGCCCTAGATGATCTGGCCTGCCTCTCTCTTAAGCTCACCTTCCACTGCTCTCCCCGCCATTCCTCAACTCCAGTCCGATGCCCTTGGTGCAACTGAACACATCACCCCAAGTCCCTCCTGCCTTAGGTAGGATCTCTGTGCCAGCCATTCCCTCTGCCTGGACTCCTGGAACACTGCCTGTCACTCAGGTCTCTGAGAGACCACCTATTCTAAAGAAGGTGCCTGGTGCCATCTTCCATTTTACTTTCTTCATAGCCTCCCACTCCCATTCCCACATTCTGTTGAAGCTAACTCCAAAGAGTTTCTTAAATCTGTTTTCCTCCCTTTAGTTCCTTGCTACTAGTCCGTGGATTCCCTGGATTATGACAACTGCTCAACATGACCCCAAGCTACCTTAACTGTTTTATCTTGCAGACCTGAATTCCACTGCCCTGGGCAAAACGAGCCCCACTCATCCGTTCCCTAAAACCCTAGTTTCTTGCTTTTGCCAGCAAATCTCTTTCCCTGGCCTCTCCTGTTACTCTATCCACCTACCTCAAATACCACCTCTGCGTGAAGCCTCCTACATGTTCCCAACTGGGCAGAGCTACTTCATCCTCCAAATCACTTCAGAACTTGTTTTGTATTTTACGGTATTTTTAATAGTAAGATTGGCATCACCATTACCAACAGAGGCCCTCATTCCTTCTGTTAGAGGAAAAGCTCTTAAAGAAAGCTGCTCTTTACTTATGTTTTAGTCCCAGTGAGACTCATGACGGTACCGGTAATATGGGCAACACCTGCGGTTCTGTGCTTAACAGCTTCACTTTTTACTCCCTCTGACAGTGCTTTCCTGCTTCTTCCCATAAATGTTTGTCCTTTAAACTCTTTAATTTATCTGCCAGAATGAACCTTTGCTGATGCTCACCAATCCTTCACTTTGCATCGTTTCTGCACTTATATTTTAAGTGATGACACCTGCCAAGATGGCGGCATTCATCCAAGTAAGGACTGTGAGTCCTACCATCTTCCTCCCTTGCCTCCCCCGTCTCCTCATTGCCCTGTCTGGGCTTTCTACCCATCACAGGAGTCTCAACTGCTCCAGATGGTGAATCATGAAAACCCAGGGCTTAATTTGGTACTTTAAGAAGGAAAATCCCAAGGAAAGGGTTGTAAAACAAAAAGGAAGGAATAAATGCTCTAGAGTAAACAGAAAAGTAAAAACACATGCTCTCCCGGGAGATCCAGACTCGCCTAATACTTCCTGGGTGTGCACACAGGAGGATGGCAGCTCATGAATCAGGAGAATGAGAGGGACCCATGTACCCGGCCCAGAAATGTGTCTGTACACGCACGGTGCCTCTTTGCCTTAAAAAAATCCAACTCAAAGAGATTTTTGCATCTTTGGTATTAGCTATGTTAACCACATTGCTGTTTAGCATATACTATTTTACAGAAGGAAAAAGTAAGATGTAAAGAGTTTAAGTACTAGCCTGGGGCCAGAGCGTCAGTCAATGAGACAGCCACAACAAAACCCAGGTCTCCAGGTTTTCAATTAGTTCCTCTTTTCACTAATGAAATTGTCAAGTTAAAAGGAAAAAAAAAAGGTAGTGGCTTAGTGGCTTATATTTTTTTCTAAGTCCCATGTAAAAGGTCTGCAATATAATGCAAAAATTAAGTTCAGGAAATGATCCATACTAGTTTAGGGAACTTGCAAAGAACAGATCATATTATAAAATTGTCCCCACTTAAGCCATCTTTTTAAAAAAATATTATTTCCTGAGTTAAATATAGATTGTAACATAAAGAAAAAATGTTACGCTGTAAGATATGAAAGACAACATCAATATGATCTACTTGAGTTATGAAGAGTTAAAATCAAGTAGCCTCCAGAAACTGCTGCATATATAAGTACCAAACAAGTTACATTTCTTGTTAGTATTTTAGGCTATTAACAAAAATAGTATGTACGCATATATACATATGTGTGTATACATAATACAAATATGTATGTGTACACATAACACAAATACGTATATGTATACAGATCTTTCTTCATTCCTTCCCTTCATCAAAACTCACCTTGAATCACATTCTTAAGGCTTGTTCAGTCACAGCGGGCAGAACTCAACAATGAATGTTTGCTCTTAAGCTAAAGGATTACCCTTAAAAGTAACATTTTCTTTTTAACAGGGGGTTGGATTCTAAAAACATAATAAGCACATACTTCACCAGCAATGGCTAACATTTACTGAATTCTAGGCACAGTAATCATCATAGTGCAATACTCAATTAATGTTAGCTGCTGCTATTATTATTTATTTATTCTCATAACAAATATATATATATGCTAGGCATTATTCTGGGCACTGGAAATACAGCAGTGAACAGAATGGACAAAAAGCCTGCCCTGTGGTACTTATATTCTAGGGGGGGAGGCAGGCAATAAACAAGATAGATGATATACAGCATGTTAGGTAAGTGCTAAAGGGTAAAATGAAGCAAGAGTGTCATTGGAGGATGGGAGGTTACAATTTGGGGCTAAGCTGATCAGGGAAGGTGTCCCTGCATATGAGGGGGTTAACCATGAGGACGTCTGGGGAAGAAGATTCCAAACAAAGGCTAGTATGTGTGGGTGTTGGCACAGGGGTCAGGGAGCAGAGTGCGTGAGGACATGAGGTCTGGAGGGACCTCCTTGGTCACCATAAGGACCTCTGACCTAAAAGCTGTATGAGGGGACTTCCCTGGTGGCACAGTGGTTAAGAATCCACCTGCCAATGCAGGTGAAACAGGTTCCAGCCCTGATCCGGGAAGATCCCACATGCCATGGAGCAACTAAGCCTGTGAGCCACAACTACTGAGCCTAGGCTCTAGAGCCCGTGAGCCACAACTACTGAGCCCACGTGCCACAACTACTGAAGCCCACGCGCCTAGAGCCCGTGCTCTGCAACGAGAAGCCACGGCAATGAGAAGCCCATGCATCGCAACAAAGAGTAGCCCCCGCTCGCCACAACTAGAGAAAGCCTGTGCACAGCAACAAAGACCCAACGCAGCCAAAAATAAATAAATAAATTTAAAAAAAAGTAAAACTGAAACTATTAAAAAAAAAAAAAACTGTATGAGGTGGGAGAAGAGTGACATACACCAGCTTACTGTACAGTGACACATTCTCTCTGCCAAGTTGACAAGTGACTTAAGGGAAACAAGAATGGAAACAGAGAGACCCGTAGGAAGCTCCTGCAACAACCCACGTAAGAGACGACGTTGGTTAGACCCAGGGCAACAACAGAGGTGGCGAGAAGTGGTGGGATTAACAGACCAGATGTGGGGTGGAAGCGAATACCAACAACAAAACCGAGGCGTTTGGCCTGAGAATGGGGCAGGACAGAGATGCCATTTACTAAGATGAGGATGGGGGCGGGGCAGGCTTGGGAACCAGGAGGACGCCAAGGACTCAGCTAAGTGCTTTATACACATTATCTCACTCCATCCACACAACAACGTTGAGATAAGACACTATTTTATTGTCCCCATTTTGTAGTGAGGAAACAATGCTACTCTAAGTATTTAAGTAATTTGACCATATTCACCTCAGTTAGTAGATGGCTATAGGGATAAGATGATCTCAAACCAGTAAGATTTACAGTATAACTGAATGCTTAACTACCATTACCATGATACAAACAGGTTGAGGGGGGACATATGTGGTGACTTCTAAATAAGAGCATGAATACTTAGACAGACATCCCTGGTGGTTTTTTAAGAGAAGAGGGAAAGAGATGATCCCTGGGCACACTGTAAAATACAAGGCAAATGTGATACTACTTAAAAGTACACACATATGTCGATTACACCTATATGAGCATACAGAAAAATATGAAAAGGAATATGAAACCAGATGTTAGCATTATTTATCTCAGGCAACGTAAGTAAATTTTTTTGTTTATCTTCTAATTGGCCTACAGGCAAGATACACTACTTAGTTTTTCCTTTTGTGTCATAAATAAAAATTAACTCAGGAAAACTAATTTATTGCACCAATTTTTTTTTTTTGCTTTCTCTCCCTTTTATCCTAAGTCTCAGTTTAAAAAGCCTCTTATAATATTTATGTTAACTTAAAACCTAAATTGCTGGAATTACTGAATTTAGCTTCCCTACAATTCCTAGGGTTTAGGCTAGTATTTAGGTCTTGAGACCTAAACTGGTAAAAATTAGAAGAGGTGAAAGTGGGTAAGTCCATCTGTGAGCTAACAAAGTGAGAATGAGAAGTGAGGTAGAGCCTGGAACTGAATCTAGTGCCTAGAGTGACTGTCCTTCCCCACTCCAAGGAGGGTGAGCAGAGGCCTGCAAAAGCCTAGGACGCCCAGATTACACGGGAAGATAATGGGACAGGGAAGGTCCCCAGGAAGGAAAACAGGATCTTAACCCCGGGCTCTGCCGCCCAGGGTCAGAATCAAGGGGAGAAAACTTGCTAGAAACAGCAAGAAAAAGTCTAAGGTTGGGCGCGCCTGGTCAGCAGTCTTCAGTGGAAAAGCGTGACTGCATGGAGGCAGAGGGCATTTCCCAGACCCATGGTGAGTAGGGCCCATGCCACACCATACCTAGGAGGTCACAGGACAGCAGTCAAGTAGGACAGGACTCAGTACGCTTTCTACAAACTACTGTGGAACAGCCAAGTTGGGATAGCTTTCAGGTTTGGCAGGTCCACCCTGGGGCAAGTATGAATGTCTCCTGGATGGTATATGACACATAAACCTTATTATCCAACACAGGACTGATCTGTTTTCATTCTATCTGTCCTCTGCATGTTGAATCTATGCTACTATATCTGCTAAGAAAACACATTTCCAGAGGACAGATGCCTATTATACCAGGACACTATGAGACTGGATTTATACTGAAAAGCCTTCAATCCTCAAAATATTCTGTGTGGGATCTTGGGCAAGTCAACAGCTTTTCTGTGTCTCAGGTATCTTCACTGAGACAAGAGAACACACTGCTTAAAGAGTTGATTGGATGAAATGACAGAGCATGTAAAAAAAAAAAAAATTCTCATTACTCAAATGTTTGGAATCTGCCGTTTGAACAGGGCGATAATGATTTTTGACAACATGGATGAAAAGGAACAGAAGAAAACAGACTTTGAGTAAGTATATAATAGATGCAGGTACATGTGAAGAGAGAGAGGAAAGGAAGGGAAGGGACGATCCATGAGCTCTTAACTTGCTTTATGGCTGGAGAGGAATATGACAGTCTATCAGCCAATTAAATAATGTGCTAGATGCCCCCAAAGCAATAACATGAGGGAATTTTTGTCCTCATGAGTTTTATACTTTAGGATAGAGTCTGGACAACACACACTTTAAAAACCTGAGATGTTACTGTGAAAACAAACAAAAATCCCCCAGGAGATAACCTCTATGTAGCTTTGTTTTGCTCACTGCTACATCCCTAGCACCAGTCTTCAATAACTCTTGATGAATTACTAAACGTAAAGATGCCCTGAAGTTCCATTAGAGACCAGCCTAGCCTAGTGGTCCACAATGTACCAACGATTTCTAATAAAGTGAAACAGCCTTAAAAAAAAAGGCTCTTCTGGAACTTGGAAAATAAACTCTATTGAAGGGACCTGCTTCATCTCAAATGCTCTACATCAACAGCTTTCAAGAACGTAACTTAGTCACAACCATCAGAGACTTAAAAACAACTGAAAAAATGTTGACAGTAACTGTGGTCATAAACTACCTTGGGGAGTAGAAGAGGAAAGAGATAAGTACTTTGATCCAATCAACTTAATGTGAAAAGAAACACTGATGCAATCAAACTGGGGTAAAATGAAAGATAAATGTTAGTGGAGTCTAGCCTGTTGAATAAGACACAAAAGAAACAAACAAAAAAATCAAATTAGCACCTGACAGCAGCAGTTGCCAATCAGCACAAGGCTTCTGTCCTTGGAAATTACATTCCATTCACAGGAGAGAGGCAAATGCTGTAGATAAACCTTCTTATGTTGGCAGACACCCTCCTAACAAATAAGGCCTCCAAACCCAGGGCATTTACCAAAGGATAAAATACAAAGTAAGTCTTTTCCAAAGCAGTCTCCCAACATAAAAAACATACTGCTGCCAAACATCTAAAAATCCACTGCAGTACTCTCAGAGTGTAATCCTGGGAAAGCCACACTGGAAAACTGTATCTGTTCCTTCCTTCGGGATCAAGGAAGCCCCCAGAAACAGTTCCGAATAGAGATGTCAAGTCTTAAGCAGGATCTGCCAACAGCACTTCCTTCTCTAGCTCCTTTCCTTTTGGTATGAGATCAGTTTTCAAAGAACCTACTTGGTGACCATTCTACCACTCTCTCCATAACTCTATACAACTGTTTATGCCAGAATATTCTACTCCATGCCCAAAATGCCTCAACCACAAAGCTCTTTCAACTCCACCCCACATCCCAACTATCCAATGGCTCCTTTTCTTTTTTCTTCAAATCTTTACACCACCAGTGGATCAATATATCCTGCAATACTTAATTCATCGTTTTACTATCTACCCTCACTCCCCACCTGACTTGTGCTACTCCTTTTAGGCAAATATCTGATCTAAAAGCAGCCATGACAGAAAACAAATATACACATCACCTGACTTTGCTCTGAAGTAAAATATATTCAAGCAACGTTGAGAGAACTCTCAAATTAGTGAATTCTATCTCAATCTATGGTTCATTCCTCATTAAATTTCAAATAAAATTCAGAGATTCACAGAGAGACCCCAAAACCCTGTATGAGATACTGTAACAGAAGTCAGCCCTGTGGCTATAAAAGATTAAGGAGTTCTAAATGTAACAGAAGCCATAGCTTCTAGGAAGTTTATCCCTTCCCCACAGCCCAGCACAAAATGTATTCATTGGCCAAACGTGAGTCTAAGTCGCGGTCATCTTCCAACTGGACCATTTGTAATGGCATCCTAACACCCATCCCCCGCCTTCCACTCTTGCTTCCCTATTCTCTAAACGGCAGCCAGAGGGCTTCTTTTAAAATACCAATCTGTTGACATCATTCTCCCCTAATGACATCATCACACTTGGAACAAAAATCCTGCCTCTTTTTCCACAGCCCACGATGCCATCCATACCTCCCTGACCCCGTGTCACTGCTTCCTCCCAGCTCGTTTGGCCACACAGGCCCGTGGCTATTCCCCAGGTAAACCTCAGAGACTCTGTACTTGCTGTGCCTCCTGTCTTGACTGCTCCTGCCCCAAACACCTACTTGGTACACCCCCATTTGATTCGGGTGTCTGCTCAACTGTCACCTCATTAGAGGACTTTTCTGATCACCCAGTCTAAAATACCACCTCCTCCCCACTATCCCCAACACTTTCTAACCCTTTAGACTGCTTTATTTTCCTCCATTTCTCTTATCACTGCCTGGTATTATATATTCATTTGTTCACGACTGTTACACCCTGGTCAGAATACAAGCTGATGTGAGAATATCAGGGGCCTCTGCTCACTGCAGCACCCTCAGGGTCTACCACAGTGCCTGGCACACAGTAGGTTCTCAGTGAATACAAGTTGAATGAATGAATGAATTTTAAATGAGCACTTTCTATGTGCCAGACTCTGTATCAGGCAGTGTGATATAAAGATGAATGACAAAAAAGATCTGGTCTTTTCCCTTGGGGAACTTAAAAGTCTAGCAATGAAGGAGATACACACACAGTGAATAGAATGGACTGTGATATGAGCTTGAAGTGTTCAAGGAAAACCGTGGAGTAGAGGAGCTGGAGATGAGGTCGAACAGCCTGGGGTCAGATTATGAAGGACCCTAGGCTTCAGGCTAAGGAACTGGGCCTCCATATGAGCACCCGCTGTTCATCACTAAGTAGGAATGGAAAGAGGTAATGAATCTGAAATTAGAATGGACAGAACTTAGTGACTATTTATATGAAGGAACCGAGAAGTTCTAGGTTTCTAGGAAATGTCACTGCCCACATAGGAGGAAAAAGAAGTTGAAAGAAAAAAATGACAAATCTGGTTTTAGAAAAGTTGAGTTTGAGGTACCTATGACCACCATACTAAGTCATAATGCCTTCTCAAGTGGCTAGAAAATTCTTGGCTTGGAAATTCTGCCAGCCTGCTCCTTGGCCGCCTTCTTGGTGGGCGTTTACAACGTCCTAATAGCGCTGAGCCACCTGTATCACATTTGGGTGCCATCGTGTCAGCTACGATATAGCCATGCATGGAAAGTCCCTACCAAATCTGTCCCTTTAACATATTCTTTAATCACACTTTCTTAAAACAAGGGATACCTGTTTTGCAGTGAAGTCTGACACAAATGCAGAGATTTCCCAGGAATTTTTCCTAGTCAGTGGCTTGAAAGTCCAATTCTAAATGGGGAGACAACATTATTTACAATTTTAAAAATCAAAAAGTTGTCAAGGACAGGCATTGTTGTTGCTTTCCAACTTCACAACGTTATGGAAGCCCCATGTGGACCTATGTATATATCAGCATATGTACATATAGACATGAGGGGGAGATGTTAAGAATGAAAGGACGCAAAAAAAATTTAAGTACAAAAAACAAAACTTATGTTTAACAGTAAAGGACAACTGTATACAGCATAAGGATAGAACCAAATGTCACAATGTCATAAATTCGGGCACCAATGTTTTCTAGCACCTTGAACATCTGGCTGAAGGGTTTGCTGTCAGGAGATGTTGCTCAAATTCCGGCATATCATTTCTCAATAAGTCATCCTCTACAGTTTCAGCCCCTGATTCTTCTCTAAAAAGTAGAAGATAAAGAAGCAAGAAGGAATAGGCTGATTTTTTAAGGCTCCAAGACTCTTAAAGTCAAAGTAAAATTAAAATGTCCCTTTGGAAATTACTGATCAGGCAGGTTTAATTCCTAGGAGGTCTGGACATACTCCTAAGTAGCAAACTTCCTGGTGGAGGTTGGGGAGAGGGGTCAAGTGTCAGAAGAGTCAAGCACAAAATGAGAGGTTATCACTTTTAAACAGAATATTCCATAACCAGAAGGATCCATTTTCCCAACATACCTAATAATAAAACTGTTACACTGCCATAGCCAAATAACTAGAAACAAGGGATCTCTGACTGTATGAAACAGTTTAATCTTCTTTATGAAGGCCAGGGAAAGGGAGCTCATTAATACCCACTGCTTGGTGTGTCAAGCTCTATCTTTCTTCCTACCTCTTCCATGTCTGGTGTGCCACACACACTGAAGACAGGTCTCAAGGATGGAGATGGGAAGCCACAGATGTGTCCCAGTAGCAGGACAAGGGTGGGGATGCTTAGGATTATCATGACAACAGCTGAGTTATCCTGCTGACGTGGAAACCAGAGAGACCTTAAAGACCTTAAAGACCTTAGTTGGACCTTAAAGAATCCTTAGTTGGATGCACTCTGGATGAAAAATGCTCTGCAGTTAATAATACTCAGACATAACTGGCCCATTCAATAATGTTAGAATCAAATAAAGCACAGTTGTATAGAACAATAGAAATCATCTAGACTGAGAGGTCTTTATTTATCTGTGAGAAAAACAAGGCTCCTGAGATTTGGAGATTCATCCACACCACCCACCATGTGAGGGCATGGCTGGGGCTGGAGCCCAGGCTGCCTGTGTCCTAGCCCTGGGTTAATTTTGCCCAAGGTGTGAGTCAACTGATTTATGGCTGTAGAACAATTTAAATATACAAATGACTACAGTATTAGCAATAAATACCGGTAAAACATGAAATTAGAAAGCTTAAAGAGAAACAGATTTGAGGAAAAGTCCCTGCTGAGAGAAATATAAATAGTAATATACTTTAAAGAAATTATCCCTATGGTTAGGACACTTCTTAGAACAAGAATAAAATTATTCAAAAGTCACAGTTCTGTGAAAGATTTGAACTTGCACATGTTATGTACAAGTACATAATGACATATTCTGGGGCAGTAAATTATTAGCTTGCATGTAAGAATTTTGATAAAAACCAGAAAACAAACTCATATAAACAAAACAACAAAAATCAGGAAGACCCCAGGAAACCTAATTTGAGTTGACCTTGCCTCTGAAGCAGCAAAACGTACGGGCATTGTTTTCTAACGAGCTTTTAGGGAAAAAAGCTTGAAAGTCAAAAGCAGAACTGAAGTTTGACAGCCAGAAGAATGTAATTAATAAATTGTGAGCATCTCATATTTCTAAGGCCTATTCTTATCTATTTAGCCTCTTAAAACTAAAGCAAACAAAAAACAGTCTTCCACCAAATCAAATGCATCCCAGACAATTGCTCCTATTTCAAATTTAGCTTAAACTCCAGGATTGCCAAACCATCCCCCCCAAAAAACTGGCCACTTAAATTACTTCCTTTATACAAGGTTAAGATAGCCCTTTCCTGGCACAGAGTCAGGAATTGCTTTTATTTCCACTTGTAGATACATAATTTATAAGGTAAAAAAACACAGACCTTATGAAACGTACCAGGAAAAAACTCATCATTTCCGTTAAAGTTCAACATAAATTCTCAGTCTGCATTTTTTCTTGATTTAAGATGATCTCCTTAATATTCAACCATACTGTGGGTCATGAAACACAGTCCACCAGAGAGAAACTCAGATCCTTAGCAAACCAGTTTCCAACTCCCATGCATGGAAGCCATAAAGATGTTCCGCTAATGGAAAAAATCAGACACCAAAGATGAGGACAATGTAGGTGTTTAGTTTGCTACAGGCAACCCAAGCAAACAGCTTGTCTGCATTGAGTTTAGAACTTGGGACATGAAAGCCACTTTGGATCCACCTGAAATTGAAAGGAGATACCTATTTAAAAATCCTGAGAGGGCTTCCCTGGTGGCGCAGTGGTTGAGAGTCCCCCTGCCAATGCAGGGGACACGGGTTCATGCCCCGGTCCGGGAAGATCCCACATGCCGCGGAGCGGCTGGGCCCGTGAGCCACGGCCGCTGAGCCTGCGGGTCTGGAGCCTGTGCTCTGCAACAGGAGAGGCCACAGCAGTGAGAGGCCCACGTACCGCAAAAAAATAAAACATAAAAAAATAAAAACCCTGAGAAATTTGAATGGAATACTGCTTTAAATTCCACACATTCTATAGAAGGTGGAAAGCCATGTAGGTTCATCCACATCCCACCTAAAGTCATTGCCTGTGGGTATCATTCTCCCAATAGTCCAAGCCACTCTGGACTAGCTGTTCTAAATTCTTTGTGTGAAACATCTTTAAATACATATTGCTAAGTTCTAGATATCTGACTCTGTGTGGGAAAAGCTACACAGCCACTCATGGCCCATAGGCCAACTGTCGACAACTGATGTGATGGGTTAAAAACACCAAGACTGGGTAGTTTTTCTGTGGTTCAATAGCCTGTACTCTCTGAAGATGTCTGAGGGTTTTCTTTCCTGTGAAGTGAAAATAGAAAAACCTCACCTCTAACAATTCTACTCATCATTCTGTATGAATCTTGTACAAAACAGGCAACAAGCACAGAACTTTCTTAAAGTGGCCAGAGCTTTAGTTGGTTCAACAGAATATGTGGTTTAAAAACAAACAAAATAAAGAGAAATGTGCTTTGATTCCCACTGCTTGATAAATTTCATTTCCCAACAATGAATATCAAACATCTGCAGTGAGAAACCCCAATCACTGAATCTGCAAGCTTTTGCTTTACTTACTTGTATTTTAAGAGCAGCCACTGAATTAACCAGAGTCCTACAAGGATCATGCCATTAATTTCACAAATAGAAAAGGCCCACTGCACCCGGTTAAAATGGTCAAAAAACGTGTCCGGTAGTGGAGGCTGCACCTCCTTAGGAGGTACTCGTTCATGGACGACCGAGATCATCACTGTGGTGAGAACAAAGCAGGAAAGTGCATAAAGAAAGGCCAGGAAAGTCTTGCCCCACTCCATGGGGTACTGGGAGCGCTCTGGCTCTGGCATGGGGATCTTTATCATCTCCTTCCTATACCCATTTGGCATCCCCTTGGGTTTGACCTTGATGCTGAAGCTGCCATCTGGGGCGAGGACGTCTGTGCCAATGCAGAGGTGCCCATTGGCGTGGCCATTCTTGTGTGCTTCCAAGTGGTGCTCCATCTTCAGGGTCTCTATCATGTGCAAGAGCCGCTGCCCATTGTCGGAGGAGACTCGGCACAGGGGGGGTTTTGTGAAATCCTCTTGGGTTAGGTTGATCAAGTCGCGGCCTGTAAAATGTTCCAGAGGCTCACAGTATTCTGGCATAGCATTCTCCTGCAGCCAGTCTGCCACCTTCTTGGGTGACCAATAAACCACTTCCTTCATTGTACTGGCAGACAACACGCGGCCCCCCGCTTGCTCCCGGCAGGTCAGCAGTCACCGTTCCTGCAGGGCAGGACACTGTGCCTCCGTGGTGCACTCATCCTGTCAGGCCTCATGACAGACTTGTGTGGCGAGATGGTCAGGGCAGTTTTTAAACACTTCATGTAGCTGTCCGGGGTTCTTGAGTGCTTGAGCATTAATTCACCTCATTTTTGAACAAGATTCTTCCTTCTGTGGAGGCAAGAGAAAAAGTCAAGACACTGGGACTCGAAAATCAATCCCCTCAAAATGCAAAACTTTAACATGCATAAGGAAAATGGAAAATCAGGTACTGGTAAAGTCCATAGTTTTCAAACATGTATTAGCTCAAGGGACCACTGATTCCCTGGTTAGTCTTCCCTAAAAGAGCATTAAATTGGACCTGAGATGGATCAAGTCAAAGGCAGTGGTAGATTTGCTAAGAAATAATTCGACAGTGCTTTAGACATTGCTCGGTACTGATCAGTGATTCTTTTTTTTTTTTTGTGGTACGCGGGTCTCTCACCGTTGTGGCCTCTCCCGTTGAGGAGCACAGGCACCGGACACGCAGGCTCAGTCGCCACGGCTCACGGGCCCAGCCGCTCCGCGGCATGTGGGATCTTCCTGGACTGGGGCACGAACCCGTGTCTCCTGCATCGGCAGGTGGACTCTCAACCACTGCGCCACCAGGGAAGCCCTGATCAGTGATTCTTTTTGTGCTTATTACATGGTTCCTGAGATCATCTTAAAGAATGTATCAACTCTGCTTACTCTACCACTCTATCTGGTGAAGAAATGTTTTAAAACATTAAGAACGCACACAACTTAATAGATATCATAAAAGAGAATCACAGAAATGTTGAGCTTCAGGATCATCTGGTCCAACAATTTTATACTGTTCTATAAAAAAATCAATGAGTTCCTTTTTCCAAATGTGCTTGAACCCCAAATCTATAAGAGAGTTATAAATGTAGATGCTTAGGTTGAAACAGATGGAATGAAGGGCCAGGGTCCTCCTTGCTCTGATGATATCTTTACTCCCAGCCTCCAGGAGGTTTCGTGGGATACCATAGTTTCAAAATCAGTGCTCTGAACCAACTCCCTCACTTATGCGCGAGGAAACTGAGTACCAGAAGGTCAAGGAACCTGCCCGTGGTCAAGTGGCAGCTTGCATAAAAGAGCTACAAGTTTCCAAGTCCTGGTTTACTATATTTATTTATTAAAATACTTAACCAGTGATGTGGCAGTAACCAAAACGCACATCTGGAGGGGAGAGTCAAAAGCAGAATTCGAAGGTTTATAAATTTATTTATGTATAAATATATGTATAAAAATGTATATATTATATATACATATATTTAACCACAATTATGGTTAATGAACATAACACTGCATAAAATAATGGGAAAGAAATATATCACATACTGACTGAAGTTCTAC
This sequence comes from Monodon monoceros, assembly GCF_005190385.1. Taxonomy (NCBI): domain Eukaryota; kingdom Metazoa; phylum Chordata; class Mammalia; order Artiodactyla; family Monodontidae; genus Monodon; species Monodon monoceros. The sequence goes on from NW_021703781.1 coordinate 44,004,165, forward strand.
TTCATGATGGGCCTGGGGACATTTTCTACTTCTCTCCCACCTACTTTTCTTTAATAAGCATGTATTAATTTTGTAATAATCATTTAAAATTTTAAAAAAAAGAAAAGTTAAAAATAAAAGACCTAGCTCTCTAACAAAGCATCATGGTTAATGAAACATGGCCTTTGGCAAAAGACAGACCATAGTTTGACTTTCAGCATCTCCGTGTATAACCTACTACTTGAACTTCAGCTTATTAATCTCTAAAATGGACATAATCAAATATCTCCTTCACAGGGGTGTTGTCAGTACTTTAAACACCACATGCGAAAGTTGATGATACACAACCTAGCACTAAAAAGGGTCTGCTTTTTTGTTTCTGTTTTTGTTTTCTATGGCTGAGTAGCATTCCATTGTAAATATATATACTACATCTTCTTTAGCCATTCATCCATGGATGCACACAGGTTATTTCCATATCTTGGGTACTGTAAATAATGCTGCAATGAACAAAGGGGTATATATCCTCTTTGAATTAGTGTTTTCCTGTTCTTCAGGTAAATACCCAGAAGTGGAATAGCTGGATCACACGGTAGTTCTCTTTCAATTTTTTTGAGAACCCTTATACTATTTTCCATAGTGGCTGCATCAATTTACATTCCCACCAAGTGTACACCTGCCATTTTTGACAACATGGATGGATCTAGAGGGTATTATGCTAAGTGAAATAAGTCATATGATACCACTTATATGTGGAATCCAAAAAAAAAAAAAAAACCACAACAAAACAAAACAAAACTTACAGATACAGAGAAGACATTGGTGGTTACCAGAGGAGAGGAGGGTTGGAGGTGAGTGAAATCGGTGAAAGAGGAGTCAATTATATGGTGCCCGACGGAAACTAGACTTATTGTGGTGACCACTTTGTAGGGTACACACATATCAAATTATTGTAGAATATAAAACTAAGGTTATTTGTCAATTACGCCTCAGTAAAAAAAGGTAGGGTCTTTTTTTCTTTCTCAAATTTTCTATCATATCCAATAGTTAACTGTCCGCTATAGCTCATGATGAAAAGACACTCTCCAACAGTGGGCTAACTTTTTTTTAATCTCAAAAGAATGTTGTGTTGGGACTTCCCTCGCAGTCTGGTGGTTAAGACTCTGCACTTCTAATGCAGGGGGCGCGGGTTTGATCCCTGGTCGGGGCACTAAGATCCCACAGGCCTCAGGGCGTGCCCCAAAAGTAAAAAACAAAATAAAATAAAATAATGTTGTGCTAACTGCAAAAAAACCTGCACAAGTTCGTAGGTTTAAGAGATAGAAATCAGTGACGACAGTGTTTCCTAAGTATGCTTTGCGGAATAATAATCTGATAAAGGGCTCCATGCTTTAAAAAAAAAAAAATCAAATGAGCCTAGGAACTGCATACCATAATCCTTCCTAGGGCCAGCAGTACACATTAGTATGTTAGAAGCTCCTGGAAATCCTCCAGTAAAGAAACTCTACCAGGATTTGTTAAACTGACTTCATCAAGGCTGTCCTGCTCTCCATCCCTTTTCCTCCCTAGTAACTATGAACTCCCTATGGACACACTGGGAGGTACTGGCACAAACAGGACCTGAACTCAGGTCTTCTGATTTCAAAGTCCAAACTTGTCCCTACTGAACCCCCAAATCTGACTCTGGAATGAAAATGGACAGTGTGTCCAACTTCCAACTTCCCAGACCAAATAACAATCAACCAAATGGCAGTAAAGCTTAAAAGCTATTCCAGACCTTGCAAAACAGTTGGGCATTGTCTCTTCTGAGCATCTACAGTGCTGTGCACCTTCCCGACATATTCCCTTGTGGTCAAGTGTCTGTCTAGACTGTCCCAGGGGGCTATGAGTGACCATGGAAGGGCTACAATCTTTAAGCATCCATGTATCTTACCTTCCCAGGGCCCAGGGCTCAATCAATATCTACTCAAATATCTAAGGGAATGTCCCTTATAACTAGCAACATGTAGATGGTTTAATGGAAAGTAAAACTACTGAAAATGCCACTGATACTGAAAATTGCTTTCAAACAACTTGAATGGTCAAGGAGAATAAGATGGGCATCCTCCAGAAAGAAATATGAAACCAAAGTGAGTCTCTGGCCACTTAAAAGCCACTACGAGGGGCTTCAATCATCACTACTACTACCTAGAGTGACAAGAAGAAACTCACCAAATGGGAGTCCTGGCAGAAGGTCCTGTACGAAAGGAAATCTCTTGGCATCAGGCCCCAAACCTCTCTCCAAATATTCCTCAGCAGAATTAGGGTAAGAGCCGAGGGAACGCTCAACAGCTTGAAGTGGTTATGAGAACTCTAAAGAAAAATCCTCGATTGAATGTTCAGGCCCAAGGAAATGAACGTGGGCTTTTCACACAGGTTCTTCATTTCTCCCCTTGCCTGATGCAGGAAGTCCACCAGGAGGGGAAAGCCCCTCAGAACCACAAAGAACAGACCAAGGCCAAGGTACTATTTCACTTCTCTTTGATGAGGAAAGTCAGATAATCTCCTCTTCAGACACAATCATCTTCAAAATAGAAAAATATCAGATGGTAGGAGACCATATAGGGCCATGAGACACACACGTGCATGCGCGCGCACACACACGCACACACACACACACTCTCTCTCTCTCTCTCTCTGGCATTGCAAGCTTCTATCCAAATGAAGGAACACTGATCTTGCAAAAGCAAGCCCGTCAGGCAGTCTGAGATAGCCAGTAGAACTCTTAAGAGACAGCAAGATAAACCAATAGCTTCCATTAATTGACTAGGACAAAAAACTGTTCACTCCTTAAGACAGTTCCTGTGATTCCCCCCAGTTTGGAATGCTCCTTCGAATCCTCTTCAACAAGTTCCAGATTCTTCCCTTAGCCTTTAAGGTCCTTCTCTGCAAAGCCTTTCCTGGCCACTCCTTCACAATCTTTCCCCCCCTCTCTGAATTCCTACGTCACTGTTATCTGTGCCACAAAATATCAATTCACTGTCTTGTGTGCACGATGTGGTAGAAAGAGCACCAGCTGTGTTAGGCCGGGAGCCTGCAGTTGAGACCCAACTCAGCTACGTCTCTTCTTGACAAAATCCTTTAACCTCTTCAAGCTCAGATTCCTCTGGAAAATGGGATTAACAACTACCTTACCTACCTTCACATGGGCTGCTACTGCTGTGAAGAGCATGTAAAAGGAATGAAAGCTACTAATTACTCCAAGAAATACGTCTTGCTCTTTTTGTAATATCCTGCTTCCTTTCTATTTGCCCAACAGGGCCCATAGTGACATTTCATAACTATTTAATGAAGCTGCCACTTCCAAATGGCATTTTTAAAAGCCCAAATCATTCGGAGACACATGAGGAAACACGTCTTTCCGAATTGCATGAGAAAATAAAATTCATATTTCAAGCAAGATCTGAAGCTTGAAAATGAAGGTATACACGCAGTTTTCCCACAGCTGATGCTGAAATCACGTGATAGGGAAAATACTCATTTCTACGGAAGTAACTATTGGGCAGCTACTCAGTACTTCAAAGGCCACAGCTAAAACATGAGGACTTACTCACTGACCCCAGAGTCTGGCTGTAGGAGGAGAGGTGAGACAGTGACTGTCCCCTGGACCCATACACTCAACTTAGAACATACTGTGGTGTTTCTGAGAAGGGAAAGGCAAACTGCTTTCATATCTAGACCCAGAAGACTGTACGTTAGGCTGGACTCAGAAAACAACGATTACCACCATCATCCAGAAAAGCCACCCTGAATCCATTACTGGGAGAAAGTTAAGAAATAATGTAGCGCTCAAATCATTAGACTTAGTTCTCAGAACTGGGAAGATGTAATAGAAGAAAAAAAGCTGTACATAAACTCTTTATTCCAAAACTCTACAGAATTTGAGAGACGGAAGAGGTGCTGGAACTCTCATGCATTTGTAACTTTTGGACATAAGTAAACTACAGTCCAGGGAGATGGTGATTTGTCTAAAATCTCATACACAGCAAAGAGTTAGTTCTGGGTCTAGGCAGAGACTCAAGATGCTTTTCAGGGCTTTCCCACTATAAATAGTCAATGGTCTCACAGATTTGAGAATGTATGAAAGATAATCTGAAAAGTCTTTTTAAAACTTATGGAGTCCTAGAAGATAAAGGGCAGGAAGAACACTTCATTATATATTCTAAACTCACCAAGGTTTTAACTAAATAAAAAATAAATGTGAATACAATTCAGCTCCAATTCTTAAAATAGGTATTTTAGGCTTTAATATTAAAAAAGGCATTAGATAATATTCCACCACACACTATAACCTCTATAAATAATCATCAAAGCCAGATGTCTAAAAAAAGAAAAAATAAGTTAAAGCAATTATCCTGGTACTGAAAAAAAAAAACATTAACCAGCAAAATCACTAAATAACTCATTTATGAATATTTACCCTTATTCAAAAAGAATCTATTATATTATCTTGTTATCTGACATTGTCTAGGAACAAGACATTGTTGCATTAACAAAAAGCAACCATATGAATTACACACTGAACACAATTTTTCAAAAATTAAAATACCGCAAAATACACAGTACAACTATCCACACAGAAAATGCTCAGGAAATCTGAGTTTTAATGCTTATTCTGGCGTTAACTTGTACTCCACTATCAGGGCCTCAGTTTCCTATAGTGGAATAGTTCATTCCATTTGCTTGTTCCATTAATTAAGGGAATTCACATGTACCTGACAGTGGTTTGGATAACATAAAGCAATACATTAAAATGTAAGAAATGATTATACTGAATATAATTTATTCTCCTTTGAAGATTCAATGAACTTCTAAAACAAAGGCCATGAAATTAAGAATTGCATTTTCATGATTTTTTTAAGGCATGATGGACCCAAGATTGAACAAACAAAGCTGGCATAACAGTGAAGAAACTATAGAGAAGTTCCAGATGTTTCTAAATGCTGATAATGCCAAATGAAAGTAGGAAGCAGTACATAGCATAATTGCCAAGTAAACTTCCCGCTCCACGCTCCATGTATCAAATCTCTAAGAACAAAAGCAACGTGGGGCACACACATGATTTTACTCTACTAGCTTATATAATCAACTTCATTCAAAATCAAAATTTGGTGAGCATGTGATATTTAGCTCAGACTTTACAACATGAAAGTACCTGTGGGTACTCTGTTAAAGAGAAATAAAATCAAGAATTGATGTTATGGGGCTTCCCTGGTGGCGCAGTGGTTAAGAATCCGCCTGCCAATGCAGGAGACACGGGTTTGTGTCCTGGTCCAGGAGGATCCCACATGCCACGGAGCAACTAAGGCTGTGTGCCACAACTACTGAGCCTGCTCCCTAGAGCACGCAAGCCACAACTGCTGAGCCCGCGTGCTGCAACTACTGAAGCCCACAAGCCTAGAGCCCGTGCTCCACAACAAGAGAAGCCACCACAATGAGAAGCCGCGCACCATAATGAAGAGTAGCCCCCATTCGCCACAACTAGAGAAAGCCTGCGTGCAGCAACAAAGACCCAACGCAGCGCCCCCCCCAAAAATAAAGAAAATAAAGAAATAGAAAAAAAAAAGAATTCATACTATTTTATTGTGAAACAGACGAACTGCCTTTCTGTAAACGCTTCAAGCCCACATAAAGGTCTTTACACCTACTAGAACTTTCCATAAAAGTCAACAGTAACCTAATGGACCTTTTAGGGCAATGCAGCCCACTGAAATACTCATGAGGTAGGTGTTAAGTCTTCTCTGACTCAATTTGGATAGCTCCTGAATGCTTTTCTCCAAACCAATCTAATTAGCTGTAAGATTTTTTGGTTGTTATTTAACAAGTAAAGAATTAATTTAAATAGGCAGAATTCATAAAATTGTATTTATCTGAAGAAGAAAAAATGGCTAGAATAACAACCACACAGTTTCAATCTACTGTTGAGGAGATTTTAGATGACTTTTGATGCTTTAACCTTTAAATCGTAATTTATTTTAAATTGCTATTACGTGCAATGTTCACAATTCCATAGTCAACCCTGGTTAGCAAACCATCCCTTTTGAAATGGCTCCTTGAACTAAGTAGATGCTGGCCTGTTTGGCTGAGATACAAGAAAGAAGAGCTTGCTGAAGTAAACATACTTGCCTCATGGTCCACTTAAACTGTTAGAAGAGCCTCATATGGACATCTTTGGGTCTCCTCTCTGCCTTGTTTATTTAATGATGTTTAATATTTTGATTCTGCAATATCTGAAATGTATTCTTTCTCTGCAGTTGCCCTATAACTAACCCAACTGATAGCCTCCCTTTTTGTATCTCCCTCCCTAATGACCCATTCCAATGTAGTAGCCCTCAGTGTTCCAGAGGGAAAGATGATTTTTGGCTGACAAAGGTAGTATACATAACACAATGACAAGAAACCAGCCATGTCAACTGTATGCTATAAATCATGATTCCAGTGGTTCTCTGACAGTGTGAAATACAAAACCGTTTCATCTATTTCTTGGAAAGTCCTACCACCAGCAAGCCTAGCTCGTTCCATTTCCCATACACCAGGCCTCCGTTTGGGTCTTCTCTGAAGGAATGTAAATATTTAGTAACCAGGGCTTCCCTGGTGGCGCAGTGGTTGAGAATCTGCCTGCCAATGCAGGAGACACGGGTTCGAGCCCTGGTCTGGGAAGATCCCACATGCTGCGGAGCAACTGGGCCCGTGAGCCACAGCTACTGAGCCTGCGCGTCTGGAGCCTGTGCTCCGCAACAAGAGAGGCCGCGACAGTGAGAGGCCCGCGCATTGCGATGAAGAGTGGCCCCCACTCGCCGCAACTAGAGAAAGCCCTTGCACAGAAATGAAGACCCAACACAGCCAAGGATAAATAAATAAATAAATAAATAAATAAATTTATATATAAAAAAAAATTTAGTAACCAGAAAATTCAAAGAATCATTTATTGTGGCAAAAATTAGAAACAACCTAAAATTGAGAATTAAATACATCATGATATAACAGAATACTAAGCCTCCACTAAAGACTAGACTATACTTCTATATTTACTGTGATACATATTTATATATATGTGTATATACAGTTTTGTCAAACAGGTTACAAAAGAGAATGATACCATTTTTGGAAACACACATGTATCACGAACATCCATAGGAAAAAAGTCTAGAAGGTGTATATCACCTTTGAACTGTTACCTTTGGGAGATAAAATTATGAAATAATTTTTGGCTTTATTTTTTCCAGTGTTTTCTAATTTCTCTGATAAAGACATATTACTTGTGTTTAGAAAAGAAAAACGTTGTTTTTCTTTCAAGCATATTCTGTTTTTAAACACATAGGCTGCATTGTAAAATTAAAAATAGATGCTTCCTACATTTGCTTTCTTTAAAAATATGAAATGGGCTTGCAGATTTCCCTAAATAACTGGAACTTTTGCCCTCTGTGTATAATTAGGTTCCAAAACCATCATATTCACCAAACATAATGGTCGCAGGGTAAGAGCCAAACCACCCACAAAGATGAAGCTGAAATCTGAACTTAAGTGCATAAAGAAATTCCAGTCTCAGATATTTCCCATCATTCCAGACAGAAAACAACAACAAACCCTCAGAATGACAACTCTTCTATCATCTAGATTTTCTTCAGTATCCATCTATCCAGTCTACTGCCAAATGTAAAAACCATTTGAAAACTCTGCCTTGTTGTCATTATAATAAGCAAAACTTTGCATAACTCTAATGACAACTAATCACTATAGTTTTCCCCTGGGGTTTCATTCTTAGAGCCCAATTACCAAAACTCTGAAGAGATTTACTCCCACTCAGCTGATGAACTGCCTCTCTAGGTCTGAAACCAGCAGGGCTATTTTATAATATTCATCAAGTTAATCTGTAGTCCTGAGACAAAGACTCAATCTGGCAACTCAAGAATGTTAGTACATAATCAATGTTTCCAAATTCCATCGGCTCTCATGTCCAGCTATTGTGCACAACGGTGATCTTATCTGCCCCAAGAAGCCTGGGAAGGGCGAACACACAGGCTCTTATTTCCATCACACCTCACTCCATTCCCTTCCTTTTTTCCTATTCCTCTTTTTTAAAATAAAAGCTAAAACCCTTCCACTTTACTGCTTGTTCAGCTGGAATTAAAAAGACTGCACGTACCTCTGAATCTATCACAAATGTAAATCAGGGCTATGAAAAAAGTCACTAGCTTGGGAAAAAAGATGAAGCCATGTTTTCCCATCCTGTGTTTTTAAGAAACTTCAAGAAATTAATGTAAATTACAAAAGAGAAGTAAATGCAAAATAGCCCCTTAGAGACTCTTCAATAAGCAAGAGTTCACAGGTTTCCCATGGAAAAAGTAATCTCAGTTAAGAATGAACAAGTAATTGAAAAGTATAAACCATATGAGGAAATAATCCACCAAGAGGTAAAGCTAGCAGGTGTGACAAACAGGAAGTTTACCAAACCATGAACTTGAGAAAACAAAGTAAGTTTGAAGAGTGGTAAAGTGAGTATACTAATGATATAAAAGAAAGAATTAAAACATTAATACAAGAATAAGACATGGTAGGGGAAAAAAAAAAAAGAAAAAAAGACAGGTGTTTTAAAGAATATACAGGAAAATCCCAGGTTCTCTCCTTGGCCTGTGGTGGGCTGATACCTCAGGACGAAAGGGAGAGCAAAAGGTTAAAGGGAGGTCATAAGAGGAAGGGAAATCAGCAAATATATAAAGTATATGTTTAAAGGCAATTGACAGGTTTTTTCAAATCTCCCAAACTCAAGCAATCCAGCATCCACATAGTCTTTTTGCAGGGAGAAACGGAGGGGAAAATGGAATCCACTCCATCAAAAGACGAATCTTATTTTTAAAAAGATGGCTAACTAAACATGTGCATTAGTTTCCACCGCCTCTTAAAACTCTCCTCAAATGATAATATAGGGATGAAAAAGAAAAGAAAAAAAAAAGCAAAGAGAACAAAAGAGACAACTAGTTTAGGAGGTTGGGAAGCAGATGGACTAGTGGTAACTGACAGCAATCCCAAGAAAACAGAACCCTAAGCCAGTAAGGAGGAAAAATGAAAAGCAAACTGTGTAACAGAGGCCTTAAAAGAATGAGGAATTGGAGGTGCAGATAACTTGCAAAATGGGGGTGAAGGTAGAGCTAAAAATAGGACTGGTCGAAAGACCATTTAAAAAGTTACCTTTAGATTCTCACTTTGCACAGTGGAACAACTAACTAGCTGTCCTCCACACCAGAGAAGACTGAAAGTTTATTGTCTGGAAAAGGGAAATGAGAGTTGCTAGAACAGGGGACAGGAACACAGTTCAAAGTAGGGCCATCATACTAACTACAATGGATTAAGTAAAAGTTGCAAACAGATGTTAAGTCAGACCTACCCTAGCCCTTTACCTTATTAGACACCCAGAATACTGGGAGCCAGGATGAAAACTTCCAGGCAGATCTTTTTTTTTTTCCCCTGGGAACTCCAGACATTTTTAAGAGAAAAGAGCACTGATCATCTTGCACTGAAACCCACACAAACAAGCTCCACTCATGCAAAGTGCTTTCAGACAGCATTTTTAAGTGCCTTCTTTAAAATAAGAATGGATGCCCCCCCCCCCACAAATTACAGACATTTGAAGAAACTCTAATAAATATGAAAGCCAGAGCTTAAAACAAAAAAGAACCTGGAAGAACAAACTAAGTAGGAAAATTATAATGTTAAGAAAAACTATTATTAACATTCTCAAAGATACTGAACAAGAACAAAATGGTACCAAAAAAAAAAAATTCAGAGAATTTTTAAAAAGAAACGTCTTGGAAATTCATGGTAATTAGAAAATAAAGTTGGAAAAAATATCTCAGAAAGTAGAACAAGACAGAAAGACAGAAAACAGAGAGAAAAGGTAAGAGCACTAAAAAAGTCATCTAGAAAATTCAATATGTGACTAGTAGGAGCTCAAGAAAGAGCACAGGAAAAAAACAGGAAAGTTATAATCAAAGCAAGCATTCAAGAAAGTTTTCCAGACCTCAAGGGGATATGAATTGCTATTCTGAGAGAGTTCATCACATATTCAAGAACAATGACTGAAAATATGTTTGTTATTATTATTCTGTACTAACTTATTTTTTAAAGGAAAGGAGACCCTGAAGAATGCTCTAGCCCCATCCTGCTTTTCACCATCCTGGCTATGCTTTCCTCCATCTTACCTCAAACCACAGCTGCCTATCTCCATCTCTGACCTTCCTTACTGGTATTTCTGTCCTTGCCCACAAGGACCACCACAGGCTTAAAGCACAAAGCCACGGTTTTGGTATTGAAGGGTAGCAGAATATGCTACTTTGGCATGAGGATTATTTTGAGCTGAAGGCAACTGAGAAGTGAAACCAAGCAGGATGCTGTGGGGCCCTCCCAGGCAGAAAAGCCTTTCCGTGTCCCCTTCTTGTTTGTAGGAAAGCTTCCTAGACCTTCTCTGAGCTCCAAAGGGCAGATTCAAACAGTTACTAATCAGGGGAGTGAGGGAATACAGAAAGGAACAACAGTGCAGGATGGGGCAGGGTCCTGGTTCCTCCTGAGGGGACGTGCATAATACTTTGATACATACCTCTGAGTTCTTCCGCAGGAACTAGAGTTCTCACCCAGGTGGAGGATGATAACTCAGGCTGGGCCCAAGTGGTGGACCCCAGACTGGCTGGAACCAGAAGGCTGATGATTGAGATTCCTGGTACAGCACCCTGTTAGCTCACCACCAACCAGTCAGAGGAGGGTTACACGCCCTGCAGTTCCCCCCCGCAACCCCAATTTTGCCTATAAAAACTCTTCCCCAAGAAGAGGAGTTCAGGCTTTTTGAGCCTGAGCCACCCGTTCTCCTTGCTTTTGCCCTGCAATAAACCTTTCTGTGCTCCACACTCCAATGTTGTCGTTTGGCCTCACTGTGCATTGGGCGTACAAACTATTCTATTCAACAACAGAAGCAGACAAAGCTCTCTGCTCTGCCCCTATTTTGCCCCAAAGTAGGACATAAGTTTGTAAAAGTATTCCCTCTCCCTGCTCTACCAGGAAGGACAGAAGTTAATCACTGGAGACAACTTTAAGAGTCTAAAAACTTATCAGCCCAGAGATGGCACTGGGGGAATCTATATAACCAACCTTGGTAACACTAGACCTTCTCTACCATTAGCTTTCCGACATACCTGCCTTCTCACGTTTGCTTCCCCTAGAAGCTCAAAGTCCTTTTCCTTTGTCTCGTCACTACTCTAAAAATCTGTTGTTCTTCTGTTAAGACGCTATATAAACTCAAGTTCTTACCACCCTTTTGAGTTACTCATGGCTAGTGTTCCCATGTGTATACGCCACAAGCATTAATAAATTTGCTTACTTTTCTCTTGTTAATCTGTCTTCTGTCAGTCTAACTTGTGGGGCCCCTGCCAGAGACCCTAACATGGGTGGAAGAGGAAGATTCTTCCCCTCCCTACAGTATCTAAATGTAGAAGTTTTAGTCACACTATTGTAAAAGGCAATGGCACCTCTTTAATACTAAACAAATGATGAGAATAACAGTACCATAAAATTTAGATACATTTAATATACAGTAACCATAATCCCATATTTTCTAAGGCAGTTCAGGTTTCAAACATATTTTTCTCGTCTCATACACCATCAAAATGTCTTAGAAGGTTTAACATTTCAGTTTCTAAATTCTCTCCCAGAATGCTTCCACTACCTAGAAATTGTTAGAGATTTTAGTTAGATGTGTGCTGATGCTTTTACTCAGAAGCATCACCGCTTTTAATAATCTATGGACTTTGGAAGACTGATTGGGGCCCTAATCACCACGTGTAATAATAAAACACAACTAATTTAAAGTACACCTTTGGTGTTTAAATTGGGACTACCTAGTATTGGTAACGGATTAATAGCAGGCTGAGAGAAAACACAGTTTCTTGATTAATATAAAATAAAAAGCCTTATCTAAAGTGAAGTAAGTTTTTATAGTCTACCGAGGATTAGAAATCCCCACTGGCTGGGAAACCAAAGCCTTTCCATTTCAGTGAGAAAAGGTCTATCTAATCTCTTCTAAATCTATACTTATAAAAATAAATTTTACTCACTGAGGTAAGAGGAAAGCTAATTTAGAGACCACAACCCTGGGGACTAACACCACGTTGCAAAATTGGCAACAACTCACAGGCCCAGATAGGGGAAATCAAGTTCAAGCCTACGTCCCAAAATAAATTTCTAATACTAACTTTGATAGCTAGAGCAGTTTAAACTATTTTCAGACTAGGGATTATCTAAAGGGGTAAATTTAAACTGACAGCACCTAAATGTGCATCCTTTGGTCAGTTGTAGCTGTAAAGGTGCTGTCCATGTTCCCACCATGTTCTATTCTTCTTCCCCAAATGGCCCCCTGTGCCAGTCTCCTTCCCTGGTCTCCTGGATTTCAGGCAAAGCAAGTGTACGTCTTCTTTACCTTTATCTCCACACTCAAAACAAAATACATTAAGCATTTTTTTCTGACAGCAAGTATACCAACTCTTAAAAATGAATACCCATCAACTCATCGACTTTTCTCTGGGCATCACTGACCATGTCTTCTTGGTTCTAACGATCTGATAATTTCCCAAACTTACAGGGCCAATCTTCACTGAGCTTCTTTATCAACTGACCAATGGTTAGCAGCAGCAAAGCTCAGCTGCACAGAAGGGATGCTCCTCAACCATCAAGGTGGTCAGCACTGGAGCACAGTCTCAGGTTGTAAAGGGACCTGTAAAAGCTTTTGCTTTGGCTAAGGTAGAATACCACCAGGGGGCAGCAGAAAGTCTATCAAATTACAGACTCATCCCAGCACCTCGCCCAGACTATGAAGGATTTTAGAGACATCTTCCAACAGAGACCCTACACCTAAGCAATACAACTATGTGTAGAACTGCAAGAACTAGAACCCCTGTTTTCTAAATCATCAGTTGATGCTCCTTACACTATACCCATGTGATTATAACGTGGATCTAGTGACTACAATTAGCAATACGGCCATTTCCATAGTTTTCCAGACAACACACTGCATATCTGAACTATCCTGCAACCTCACCTAAACAAGACCTTGTCTGGGGTGTAGGATCTCAAAGAAATACAAAACCCTACAATTAAAGGACAGACAGGGACTTCCCTGGTGGTGCAGTGGTTAAGAATCCACCTGCCAATGCAGGGGGCACAGGTTCGATCCCTGGTCCAGGAAGATCCCACATGCCACGGAGCACCTAAGCCCGTGCACCACAACTACTGAGCCTGTGCTCTAGAGCCCACGAGCCACAACTACTGAGCCCATGCCGCTAGAGCCTGTGCTCCGCAACAAGAGAAGCCACCGCAATGAGAAGCCTGCGCACTGCAACAAAGAGTAGCTCCCGCCCACTGCAACTAGAGCAAGCCTGCACCCAGCAACGAAGGCCCACGCACAGCAACGAAGACCCAACGGAGCCAAAAATAAATTAAGAAAAATAAATATATAAAAACCACACAGTTTACCAGAAGCACTAACCTAAGACAATCACTTAAATATTTATTCTCGGTTTATATAAAAACCTAATAAGCTTTATTTTCTAACTACCATACCTATAACTTAATGCAACAAAATTAGAACCTTGCAACTAAGTCAGTGATGTAAAATTACATAAGTTGTGAAATTAGTTAACTTTTTTTTTTTTTTTTTTTTTGCGGTATGCGCGCCTCTCACTGTTGTGGCTTCTCCCATTGTGGAGCACAGGCTCCAGACGCGCAGGCTCAGCAGCCATGGCTCACAGGCCCAGCCGCTCCGCGGCATGTGGGATCTTCTGGACCGGGGCACGAACACGTGTCCCCTGCATCGGCAGGCGGACTCTCAACCACTGCGCCACCAGGGAAGCCCAACTTTTTTTTTAAGGCATGATAAAAGTAAAAGATGTGAATGAGCACAGCTAGGCTATCGGGCATTAGGTGACATAAGTTCTTTGCTTTTTTTAAAAATAAATTTGTTTGTTTGTTCATTTATTTATTTATGGCTGCGTTGGGTCTTTGTTGCTGTGTGCGGGCTTTCTCTAGTTGCGGTGAGCAGGGGCTACTCATTGTTGCAGTGCGTGGGCTTCCCCTTGTAGTGGCTTCTCTTGTTGCCAAGCACAGGCTCTAGGGGTACAGGCTCAGTAGTTGTGGCTCGCAGGCTCCAGAGCACAGGCTCAGTAGTTGTGGTGCGTGGGCTTAGTTGCTCCGCGGCATGTGGGATCTTACCAGACCAGGGATGGAACCCGTGTCCCCTGCATTGGCAGGCCGATTCTTAACCACTGCGTCACCAGGGAAGTTCCAAGTTCTTTGCTCTTAAAAAGGCTTGAACATATATCACTGTGTTATGTTATAGTGAACTAAGTTCAAAATGAGTCATATATAAAGTGTTCTCTCAACTCAATGCAAGTTCACAGGCATTTATGAAGTCTCTAACATTAACACACGTGACACTAAGTGTATAAAATATAGCTTTAAACAAATAACCATAAAAATGCCAGTCAAAATACTCCATAGATGAAATTAAAAGTCAAACAACACCAGACAAAATATTTTTAAAATCTGTCTTAGATTACAAATATGAAGAGCTCTTAAAAATCAGTTAAGGAAAAGACTTTAAACAAAGATTACAAACAGGCCAAACACACACACACACAAAGTCAAAAAAACCAATCTCACAAGTTTAAAAAAAAAAAAGAAGAAAAAAGAAAAATTATAGCAAGGTGCCATTCTTCAGCTACTGAGTTGGCAAAGATGAAAAAGAACCATAATTTCTTTTTTTTTTTTTTGCGGTACGCGGGCCTCTCCCCATTGTGGCCTCTCCCGTTGTGGAGCACAGGCTCCAGACGCGCAGGCTCAGCGGCCATGGCTCACGGGCCCAGCCGCTCCGCGGCATGTGGGATCTTCCCGGACCGGGGCACGAACCCGTGTCCCCTGCATCGGCAGGCGGACTCTCAACCACTGCGCCACCAGGGAAGCCCAAAGAACCATAATTTTAAAAAAACAACAGTGTCACCAAGGGTCTAAGTTCTGCTAATTGTACCTGTGAAGTTCCTCATGAATCCATTTACTTCTCTTTACTTCATACAACCACCATGGTTTAGCCAACACCACATTTCATTTGAATTACTGCCACAGCTTCCTCAATGATATTCTTGTGTCCAAACGCCAAGTGCGTTCTCCATAGGGCGGCAAAGAGAACTTCTTCAACTGTGTGCTTCCCATCTTTGAAATCCTGCAGTGCTTCCCACTGCTCTTAGAATAAAATCCACACTTAATTGTTATACAGCTTACAAGACTCGTCCTGCCTTTGTATGGCCAAGTACCTCCGCCACATACTACACATCTACTATGCTAATCTTTTTAGTTCCTAACCACCCCAGGACCTTTGTACATGCTGTTACAGCTACCTGGGACACTTTCACCCTATTCTTTCTTCACTATTGGCTTCCACTCAACTTTCAGGCCTCCACTCTTTTTTTTTTTTTTGAAGGCGGTGTAATGTTTAATTGGCATCCAAAGGTATTATCAGCTAAATGTTCAAAAGTATCAAATGTACATCTCACAAAAAATTACATTTGTCCTTGACTTTTGCTTCTCTCTGATCCACATGTTATTAATACATCATAATACAATATATATGCCACATATTCAGGCCTCCACTCTTATATGTCATCTCTTCACCAAGCCTTCCATGATCATCCTCTTACCTACATCATCATCTTACTTGTTGAGTGTCTTTCTGCCCTGCCAGAACGGAAGCTCCAGGATGGAAGGAAGTTCTCTTGTGTTTTTTCATTATTGTATCCTTGAGAGCTAGCACACAGTAGGCACTCAATATAAATATCTGTTTCATGAGTGAAAAAATAAACACTAGAGAAGGAAGGTAGTTGACTATATTTGATTCTAAGAACATAGGTCTTAAACCCAGGCTGTCCATAATGTGGGGATGACCAGATCATTCTAAATAAAACTCATGTATTTTCTTTTAAACTCCCAAGTATTAAAAAAAGAATAAATCCATAAACCATTTCATCAAAAAATTAATTTAAAAAATCTCCTGAAAAGAAGTACAGTTAGGATTTTCAGATGGGAAAACATATTTCCTTTAATCATACCATTTTTTCCTTTTAGACTTACTTTAGTAAGAGAAGAAAATAACATTGAGCCCTGTTGGTAGGAACTTAATTTCTTAAACATGTAAAAGGAATCACTATCCAATTGTTATGCCTAAAGAGAAGGCTCAGAGAGGTTCCTTAAATTGTATTCTTTGTTATAAGTAAATTAAAAGAAAATGCAGAGTCAATGCTATAACAGAAAAACCAAAAGTATTCAAACAAAATTTACAATTTCACATTTATACAATAATTAAAACAAAAATACTTGTTTTTTTCAAATTGTGTACACAGCCATTTTCCGCCTGAAATTAAGCCCTCACACTTTTCAAAGTTATCAGAATCCTCCTTAGTACTATGTTTAATCAGATTTTTAAGAGTGTCACAGTAAGAAACAGAGCCTAAATATGAAACCTTACAGATGTTTCTCAACATGCTTCTGAAGGTACGATAACTCCCAGATCCTTTATAGATGAGTTGTTCCTTAATCTGTATTATCTGTTGAGACAGTGGTTGGAACAATAATATAGGCACATCTGAGCAACATGGCATGGAGATGCCATGTCCCTAATTGTTCATTCCTCAATAGGCCCTAGCCACTAAAATAGAACTGTAAGTATCACTGTCCTGTGTTGTGTTTTTTAATGCTCAGATCATGTAGTGTTCATTTTTTTTCAAAATTCTGTATGCATTAACACCTAAACCATTTGACAAAATGTCAGTTTCACATACAATGAGAACATTATGTTATCATAACCTGAAAAGGTGACATAGCTCATTAAAAGAATTTCAGAATCTTGTCAAATGATCTAAAGATGTAAACTGTGAGATCAAAGAATTTAACTTTCAAATGCCACAAGTTATTTCAGTATAAAAGAGAAACAAGGAGCAAGGGAAAATATGGATTTAATCTGTAGAAGAAACAAACACCAGTCATGAAGATCGAAATTGGAAAAATGACTAAGAACAATTATGTACTACATCTAGGGGAAAGGAAACTCTCAATGTCTCAGTAATGGGGAGGGGTAAAATTTAGCCCCCAATACGCCAAAAAAAGACTTTCCAGATTATTTCTGAAAACTACATTCTTACCATAAAATAACAGTGGAAATCCCATGGGTGTCCATTCCATATTTGATCATGTTCCACACCTACACCAGAAGAATTAAACTACATACATAATAAAAGATCCGCATATCTAAATTAAGTTCTTTTTGTATAGAGCTAAGTATATATTATAGAGATCCTGTTCATTAAAGGAACTTGATGATCAGCATTCAGAGAGCCTATTACCAAAGCACTCTGGCAAGGCAACAGGCACATCAACTTCACTGAAGACACAGCTCAAATTTATCTTCTATTTATATTCCTAATGAGCTTTTCTTTTTGGCATAAACAAAGCCAGCACTGAAGAGCTAAGGACTGAAAATTATACATATTAATAAAAGCCAAATCACTGAATCCAAATAAGACCAAACATTTATTAAGCACCTACTATGCATAAAGCATTGTCACAGGCATTCTGGGAAACTGGGACACATACAGCAGCACTGTTCCTGCTTAACCAGGTTAAAATGACCAAAAATCAAATTCCAACTCTTCTCCAAACCTACTCCCCTTGCATGCCTCCTTCAGCTTAGTAAATTGCAATTCCATCCTACCACATGCTCTGGCAAAGAATCTTTGCTGGCGCGCTCTCTCTGCCCCTATCCAATCCATTACAGCATAAGACCAATAATATTGAAAGAAGCATCTGTGAACTAATTGGAAACTTTTATTCAGAAATACTACAAACTTGAGTGAAAATAAATAGTCAGACTTAAAACCTTCAGTGGACTACTATAACATCTAGCACAGAATAGACTCTTAATAAATATTTGTTGAATGCATGAATGAATGAAGGAGTGGAATTATTTACTTTTGTTTCTAAAGCTCATTATTGTATTGAGCACCTACTCTTAAAACACTGTGTATCCCTGACAATGACAATTCATAATCCAGGTAGCATAGCAAAGAGAACATGCTAAGGTAGGATATATGGAACAAAAAGTGCTCAAAGTGTGAAATAGGAGGTAAGTACAAATAATATATGCTAAGATTCAGTAAAGGCAAAAACAATTTAAAAAATTAGTTAATACTGCCACAACCTTTATGTAAGGCAATGTGACACTACTTATCAAAATCTGTAACATACTTTATGCTCCAGAAATTCCATTTCTAAGAATCTTGCTTCAGAAATATTAACAACTGAGTCAAGACGTACGTTCAAAAAGGTTCCCTGCAGCCCGGTTCACACAGCAGAGTTTCCAAATGCATCTAAACATCCTTCATTGTGGTATGGATAAATAAATGTGGTACCTCCTCACAACAGAATACCATGCAGTCATTTCAAAGAATGAGGTGTAGGAAGGAATGAGGTGTATCTGTAGATAGCGATGTGTCTGTGATACAGAAATACTTATTATTTTCATTTTAAAATGTATATATTTCAAGGCAGGCTCCATGGCTTAGCTGATTAAGGTGCCTGTGTAGTAAAATGTGTATATTTTGCTGTATATGTGTATGTGTATGTATAAGCATAGAAAGTCTGGAAGTATATACAACAGAGGCTATGGGGGAACAGGTATGGAGAACTGGAGTGGGTGAGGGAATTTCACTTGTTTATACATGGTGTATATTCAATAATCACATGTCAGTCTGCACTTAAAAAGATTAGAGAGAGCACAAGAGGAAAAGGAGAAAGAGAAGAAAAGGGAAGGGAAAATTGTTTACCAAAGAATTCTCAAGTCCAGAGTTACACACGTCTTTTAAAATATAAGTGTCCATCTGGGATCAGCTGCCCAAGCCAGGAGGTCATGAAATTCACCTTCTCTTGCAGCTGTATCTTCTTGGGATTTAAACTCCTCTCCCTCTTTGGAAACCCATGTTGCTTGGGACCTGCCCCAACCTTGCTGGCAGTGGCAGTTCTGGTAAGCATAAAAGTAAAGAAAAACAGAAAGGAAGAAGAATCGGGAGAGCAGCTCCCTGCTCCCTTCCGAAGCTGTTCTGTCCTAGAGCTGAGACCATCCTTCATCCTTAACCCTGATGCTTGCGTAAGTGACAAAATTCACATCAGACTCACCCAGCCTGGGCATTCCTCAGAAAGCTCCACCAACCAAGACTGACATGGTCACCAAACTAAACCTTTCTCTTTTTATCCACAATTTGAATACAGACAGGGTTCTACAATGCAGACTTTTTAACCCTCTCTCTTTCTGATCTTGCAAGCAGTAAAAACATGACCTGCAGAAGAACACAATTAAAGAAATGGGGCTACCCAGGTCTGGAGCATGTTCCCGGGAATCCAGACTAGAAAGACGCAGGGACTTTCCCAGTTTCTCCAGGCCCCTGAGCTCCTAACCAGCCCATTAGCAGAATCCGTAGAGACATCTACAGGTCACTGCCTACCTGGCTTCATCCTGCTGCCAGAGGCTTCAATGGAGTGATGTGTGGCCTGCTCAAGAAACATTCAGAACCCATTTCCAAAACATTACTTATTTCTGTCCCAATTTACCAGCTATATTACCTGGACTATTATTTATTTAACAGTGTTCTTCAAATTGGCTTGTACTCTGCCTCCTTTTTTGTCTGTCCTAGATCCATATATACGCTGTCTACAAGAGACCCACTTCAGACCTAGGGACACATACAGACTGCAAGTAAGGGGATGGAAAAAGATATTCTATGCAAACGGAAATCAAAGCTGGAGTAGCAATACTCATATCAGATAAAATAGATTTTAAAATAAAGAATGTTACAAGAGACAAGGAAGGACACTACATAATGATCAAGGGATCAATCCAAGAAGAAGATATAACAATTACAAATATATATGCACCCAACATAGGAGCACCTCAATACATAAGGCAACTGTTAGCTGCTATAAAAGAGGAAATCAACAGTAACACAATAATAGTGGGGGACTTTAACTCCTCACTTACACCAATGGACAAATCATCCAAACAGAAAATTAATAAGGAAACACAAGCTTTAAATGACACAATAGACCAGATAGATTTAATTGATATTTATAGGACATTCCATCCAAAACCAGCAGATTACACTTTCTTCTCAAGTGCACACGGAACATTCTCTAGCATAGATCACATCCTGGGTCACAAATCAAGCCTCAGTAAATTTCAGAAAATGGAAATCATATCAAGCATCTTCTCTGACCACAATGCTATAAGATTAGAAATGAATTAGAGGGAAAAAACCATAAAAAACACAAACACATGGAGGCTAAACAAAACGTTACTAAATAACCAAGAGATCACTGAAGAAATCAAAGAGGAAATCAAAAAATACCTAGAGACAAATGAAAAGAAAACACGATGATCCAAAACCTATGGCATGCAGCAAAAGCAGTTCTAAGAGGGAAGTTTATAGCTATACAAGCCTACCTCAAGAAACAAGAAAAATCTCAAATAAACAATCTAACCTTACACCTAAAGGAACTAAAGAAAGAAGAACAAACAAAACCCAAAGTTAGTAGAAGGAAAAAAATCATAAAGATCAGAGCAGAAATAAATGCAACAGAAACAAAGAAAACAATAGCAAAGATGAATAAAGCTAAGACTGGTTCTTTGAGAAGATAAACAAAGTTGATAAACCATTAGCCAGACTCATCAAGTAAAAGAGGGAGAGGACTCAAATCAATAAAATTAGAAATGAAAAAGGAGAAGTTACAACAGACACCGCAGAAATACAAAGCATCCTAAGAGACTACTACAAGCAACTCTATGCCAATAAAATGAACAACCTGGAAGAAATAGACAAATTTTTATTTAGGTATAACCTTCCAAGACTGAACCAGGAAGAAACAGAAAATATGAACAGAAAAATCACAAGTAATGAAATTGAAACTGTGACTGGAAATCTTCCAACAAACAAAAAGTCCAGGACCAGATGGTTTCACAGGTGAATTCTATCAAACATTTAGAGAAGAGCTAACACCCATCCTTCTCAAACTCTTCCAAAAAACTGCAGAGGAGGGAATACTTCCAAACTCATTCTATGAGGCCACTATCACCCTGATACCAAAACCAGACAAAGACACTAAAAAAAAAAGAAAATTACAGACCAATATCACGCATGAATATAGACGCAAAAATCCTCAGCAAAATACTAGCAAACAGAATCCAATAACACATTAGAAGGATCTTACACCATGACCAAGTGGGATTTATCCCAGGGATGCAAGGATTCTTCAATATATGCAGATCAATCAATGTGATACACCATATTAACAAACTGAAGAAGAAAAACCATATCATCATCTCAATAGATGCAGAGAAAGCTTTTGACAAAATTCAACACCCATTTATGATAAAAACTCTCCAGAAAGTGGGCATAGAGGGAACCTACCTCAACATAATAAAGGCCATATATGACAAACCCACAGCAAACATCATTCTCAATGGTGAAAAACTGAAAGCATTTCCTCTAAGATCAGGAACAAGACAAGGATGTCCACTCTCACCACTATTATTCAACATAGTTTTGGAAGTCCTAGCCACGGCAATAAGAGAAGAAAAAGAAATAAAAGGAATACAAATTAGAAAAGAAGAAGTAAAACTGTCACTGTTTGCAGATGACATGATACTATACATAGAGAATCCTAAAGATGCCACCAGAAAAGCACTAGAGCTAACCACTGAATTTGGTAAAGTGGTAGGATACAAAATTAATGCACAGAAATCTCTTGCATTCCTATACACTAATGATGAAAAATCTGAAAGAGAAATGAAGGAAGCACTCCCATTTACCACTGCAACAAAAAGAATAAAATACCTAGGAATAAACCTACCTAGGGAGACGAAAGACCTGTATGCAGAAAACTATAAGACAATGATGAAAGAAATTAAAGATGATACAAACAGATGGAGAGATATACCATTTTCTTGGATTGGAAGAATCAATACTGTGAAATGACTATACTACCCAAAGCAATCTACAGATTCAATGCAATCCCTATCAAATTACCAATGGCATTTTTTACAGAACTAGAACAAAAAAATCTTAAAATTTGTATGGAGACACAAAAGACCCCGAATAGCCAAAGCAGTCTTGAGGGGAAAAAAAGAAGCTGGAGGAATCAGACTCCCTGACTTCAGACTACACTACAAAGCTACAGTAATCAAGACAATATGGTACTGGCACAAAAACAGAAATATAGATCAATGGAACAGGATAGAAAGCCCAGAGATAAACCCACGCACCTATGGTCAACTAATCTATGACAAAGGAAGTAAGGATATACAATGGAGAAAAGACAGTCTCTTCAATAAGTGGTGCTGAGAAAACTGGACAGCTACATGTAAAAGAATGAAATTAGAACACTCCCTAACACCATACACAAAAATAAACTCAAATGAATTACAGACCTAAATGTAAGACTGGACACTATCAAACTCTTAGAGGAAAACATAGGAAGAACACTCTTTGACATAAATCACAGCAAGATCTTTTTTGATCCACCTCCTAGAGTAATGGAAATAAAAACAAAAATAAACAAATGGGACCTAATGAAACTTCAAAGCTTTGGCACAGCAAAGGAAACTACAAACAAGACGAAAAGACAACCCTCAGAATGGGAGAAAATATTTGCAAACGAATCCACAGACAAAGGATTAGTCTCCAAAATATATAAACTGCTCATGCAGCTCAATATTAAAAAAACAAACAACCCAGTCCAAAACTGGGCAGAAGACCTAAATAGACATTTCTCCAAAGAAGACATACATATGGCCAAGAAGCACATGAAAAGATGCTCAACATCACTAATTATTAGAGAAATGCAAATCACAACTACAATGAGGTATCACCTCACACTAGTTAGAATGGGCATCATCAGAAAATCTACAAAGAACAAATGCTGGAGAGGGTGTGGACCAAAGGGAATCCTCTTGCACTGATGGTGGGAATCTAAGTTTTACAGCCACTATGGAGAACAGTATGGAGGTTCCTTAAAAAACTAAAAATAGAATTACCATATGACCCAGCGATCCCACTACTGGGCATATGCCCTTATTAAACCATAATTCAAAAAGACACATGCACCCCAATGTTCATTGCAGCACTATTTACAATAGCCAAGACATGGAAGCAACCTAAATGCCCATCAACAGACGAATGGATAAAGAAGATGTGGTACATATATACAATGGAATATTACTCAGCCAGAAAAAGGAACGAAATCGCGTCATTTGTAGAGCCATGGATGGATCTAGAGACTGTCATACAGAGTGAAGTAAGTCAGAAAGAGAAAAACAAATATTGTATATTAACGCATATATGTGGAACCTAGAAAAATGGTACAGATGAACTGGTTCGCAGGGCAGAAATTGACACACAGATGTAGAGAACAAACATATGGATACCAAGGGGGGAAACTGGCGGGGGTTGGTGGCGGTGGTGGGATGAATTGGGAGATTGGGATTGACATACATACGCTAATATGTATAAAATGGATAACTAAGAAGAATCTGCTCTATAAAAAAATAAATGAAAGAAAATTGAAAAAAAACACAAAACACTGTCTTGTCCTAGGCAACAATATCCATGAAAACAGATATTTAATGTACTGGCAATTCTTTTTAAACTAATGAACATTAAAGCAAATACATAACTGAGAATTTTAACAGTGTTGCCTGATTCCCATGGTATGTAAAACAGTTCAAGAAGAGTGTTCTGAAAAAGCCATTCTGGGAAAGTGTATTGAGGTGCAAACAAGAGCAAAGAACTCTGGGAGCACTACCTATGCAGAAGCGTGGTGCTGCCATGACCACAGGTTTTGTCTTTAAGAAAGTAATCGCAAGTGGAGAGAGAAGGGACAGCGGGGAAAAGTCCTCGTGTGAGTTTCCTCCATCCCTATTTACAATTTCCTTCAAATCAAATTGCTTTGCCCCTAGGAACCTGTTTTTGTTCTGAATTTTAACATTTAAAAAACAACTAAAGAGCTGTAGTTTGGGGTGATAAGTTCTGGAGATGGACACTGGTGATGGTTGTAGAAGAAATGCATATACTTAACACCACTAAATTGTGCACTTAAAATGGTTAAAATGGTAAATGTGATGTTTATTTTACCACAAATTTTTAAAAATGTTAAAAACAAAAAGCCAACCATGCTCAGCCGCTGAGCTGAATAGAGTTATGAGTGGCCCCGCCGCAGGCTCAGGTGGGGCAGGGCAGGTCTGCATGGCCCTGGTGAATCCCTCTGTCTTTGCCTCTTGTCTTTTTCCCATCCACCTTTCAGGGATCTAACTGCAGTGTGGAAGGGGACCATGGGGCGGTTCAGGAAGGAATGAAATCCTAACCCATCACTTGCTAAATGTTCACATCCCTTTGCTGTACAGTGTGATGAAGAAGAAAGTGGCATTTCAGGCAACCCTGCTCTCCACCTGTAAAGTACAAGGGTAGGAGACAGGTCTTCGTCTTCCTCTTCTTTTTAATTCTCTGGTACTACCAGGTTAAAACTATTAGATAAAATTGGATTGTTAGAGGGATACACGTATATATACCTTTCATATTAGGTAGATTTTACACGGTACTAAACTTGGGAATTAAGAATTGGGATTACAGTTAATGGACTTTTGACCTGTGGGTTTCAGTTGGCACCAATCTCAGGGGGAAGAAAGGAGTCCATTTGTTCAACAATAAGAAACAGACTAAATGAATCAGTACCCTTATAAGTAATTCCACAAAATTATAATTTATATCTTCTTGGAAAATGTTCAGTGATGTGGAAGAATGCATGTGATATTCTATATTGCAAATTTTAAGCAAGTTTCTGTTCAGTATATATATATGGCATGATTGTGGTTTTGTGATAACTGTATCGCAGATAGAATACATTACGCACAGAAGATAAGACTTTAGGTCTACACACCAAACTGATGACAGTTACCTCTGGTGACTTAACAATTCTACTTACCTTCTTACAGTTCAAAATTCATTATAATGAACATATTATTTTTCTAATCAATACAAGGCTATAATAAACAAACATAAATAAATAAATAGCTGTTTTAAAAGTGGATGCCCTCCCTCAATTACACACACACACTTGCCCTCTCTCCCCACCCACCTCCTACTGAAAAACTCCAGACACAACCTTTGTCTTCTGTTATCAACAGAAACAGAGGAGCGACTGTGGAGCTGGTAGACTAAATTTAGCAGACAGATCCAAGTTAGAGTTCCTCTCAAAGAACTCCTGGAAATAGCTCTGGTCTCATGAAACTGAACTTCCTTGCTCTGTCACTCTGGGCTTCATTTTATGAGCTTCTGATTTTATCAAATGGCCACAGGAATTACATACTATTAAAAATAGCACCACAGTATGCTGGTTGGTGTAACTTCTTGGCAAAGAGCAACTTGTTTTCTGCATTTCTGTGAAACACTTAATACATGTAAATCAAAATAACAAAGGTCAAAGTCTTCAGAAGTAGGTTATTAACTTCAGGAGTTACAATCAACAGTACAATAGATTCTTATTAAGAAGGGAAAAAAAACTTTAAAAAAATGAATGCTTAAATCTCTTACGTGAGGGTACTTTATAAACTATAAAATTATCCAATTCTCAAAGCAAAAATTTTGGGGAAGTTTATTGTACCAATTTTGCAGGTGAGGACATGGAGGCTCCGAAAGTAAGTGATCTCAAGTTAGATCTTCAGCACTGAAATAGTGCTACAATTATATTACATCAAAGAATTTTCCAGAATTTATCACTAAGTCATTTAGACTTGAATAGAGCCAAATGATCCACTTCTGCTTTTCCTTTAAAGTTAAAAAGACTTCCATTGTA
Source organism: Monodon monoceros (assembly GCF_005190385.1). Classification (NCBI taxonomy): domain Eukaryota; kingdom Metazoa; phylum Chordata; class Mammalia; order Artiodactyla; family Monodontidae; genus Monodon; species Monodon monoceros. Next base: position 44,030,163 of record NW_021703781.1, read on the forward strand.
ATTATATTTTATCAAGATTTTTTAAATTTATAGACAATTTTTTTTTTTTTTGCATTCTCCTCTTTGGCCTGAACTTTTAAAACAATCTCCTCATTTTTCCAAAATATCAATTTCCAGTAAGACAAAAAGATGGTTTTCTTCTTGTATCTTTTGCATTAAACAGTATAAGCTTCACTTGTGCCAACGGTATTTATAGAGAAAAGTTTGAGAGAGCTGGGCAGCAAGAAGAGACAGAAACATGGTATTTATAATTCGGAGATGCAGGATGTAGAAATTATTTGAAAAAGATCAGAACAGCTTTATAATGAATAGTTCATTTTTGTTGGTAAAAATTTATATAACTTTGACTTGGCTGCGTCATGTGATTTTTAAATTGCCTTAAATATAAAATTCTCTATTAATATTGCTCTCTCTATATACAAAACATATATCAGTATATCATATAATTTTATAATAGTAATGAAATACATACATTGCTTTTTTTCAACAGGCACAAAGTTGTTATTCTTCTTTTTTTTTCTTCTCCCAGTATAAGGAGTGTCTAATGGGGATGGAGTTTGGCTCAGGGCTAATGTCTTGAACACACGTATTTAAACATGAGGCAGCCATACGGCATAGTGGTTAAAATGAGCTTTGGAATCTCTAAGACTGGGTCAAATTCTTCTTCCTTCCTTCACTAATAATAACTACCATTTGTATGATCTTAGGTGAGTTACCTAAACATCTGAACCTCTTGTTGCCTCATCTCTAAAATGAGAATTAATATCGATCTCAGCTGGCTTAAAACATTTTTTTCTTTTTCTTTTGATATAATTTTAGATTTACATAAAAGTTGCAATAATAGAACAGAAAACTGAGGTATACCCTTCACCCCATTTCTCCTGTGTTAACAACTTAGATAACCATAGCGCAGTTATCAAAATCAGGAAATTAACAATGTTATAATATTATTAACTTAAAAACAGATCTTATTTGAATTTCACCAATTTTCCCCGGATGTCCTCTTTCTGTTCCCACAATCTTTTAGTTATTGGGTCTCCTTAATCTCCTCCAATACATGGCTGTTCCCCAATCTTTCCTTGCCTTTACGACCTTGACACTACTGAAGAATAATAGTTATTCTGTAGAATGTCTCTCAGTTTGGGTTTCTCAGATGTTTTCATGATTAAAGTTACACATTTTTGGCAGGAACACCCAGAAGTGATGTTGTGTCCTATTCAGTACATCGTGTCAAAGGGTACATGATGTTTATATGTCATATCGGGTGTAATGCTAACCTGATCTCTTGTTTAAGTCGGTAACCTCAGAAAGTTGTTTGTGTACGTGGTGGTTCTGGAACTTGTCTTTAACAAGTGGCAGCTATTGTTACGGTAAAATCCAAACTAAGAACAGAAGTTTTGGAATTAGGTAGACTTGGGTTCCAATGCCCATTTTACTGGTTCCTGCCATGTGACCATGGACAAGTTTTTTTAACTTCCCCAGTTCCCGCAGTGTCCAATAAAGACAAAACTACCTGTAAAGCTGTTAAGAAGCTGTTATAAAGTTAAGAAGATGAAATGAAATATGTAAAGCACTCAGTGCCTGCAATTTATGCATGTTCCATGAAATCAATCACTATTATTACTTTTTAAGTAAGTTACTATTTTTTCTGCAAAATAATCACTATGGCTTAAGATAAAGAAATCTGAGATCTGGGGAAAAATGTGGGTTGGAGCATTGTGGGAGTAGGTTGGAAAGATGTCAGATGAGGGGGGAAGGCATGGAAGAGCCAACAGCACACCCCTCTTACTCCATCTCATCTTTCCATTGCAAAAACTGGCGTTGCAAGTACAGCCAGAGAACATGAAGGCATTTGTGCTTGATTTCTGACACATTAACCCCATGATGCAAGAACCAATTCCCTGCTATACGCCATGGAGGCTTCTCCCCCATTTGTTCTCTCTTGTAAAATCATTACCTTCTGCTTGCTGGGATCTCTTGCAGGGATTTTTAGGCTGTGACATAGGACACCAAACTTTTTTCTTCTATGGCTGCCTCTGCTGTTGTACTCAGGTGTAGACAGCTAGGAGGGCAATTCTAGGACACACATAACATACGGTAGTTAAAATATATCCCTCCTTTTAAAATATAAGCCTAACCCTAAAGAAACCAAAAATAAATGTAAACTTAATCCTGGGGGGAGATCTGGATTTTAAATACTTCTCCGTCAGACCATATGAAGGATCATAAAACTACTGCACCACGGCCTTTGTGGATTTAACCTCAGCTTTGGAAAACCACATTATTATTCATAGACATGAGAGAGTAATAAATATGTACTGGGTTACTCCATAGAGCTTAGATGTTGATTACAAAGGCATTAGAGCATCATTAAGTGTTGAAGTATTGATAACTAGAAAATCAATAATGTGATACAACAGTCTTCTATAGGATACTATTATTACCAGCCAAGCTCTACAACAACTGTACCTTAGAGACCAGGAAGTTAACAGCCACCTGCCAAGCTCTCTCTATGCCAGAGTGGGAACCTGTATGCCACAGAGGTGAAATAACATGCATGTGTAGTTCTCTGAAAAAACCAATCTGCCAGATGGATATTGATGCTCTGGCTCCCAGGCCAGGATGAGGACCACTGGCTCAAGTGATCTATAAATGGCTTTGAAGAGCACTGAATTTTCAGAGGGCGGTTTAAGCAGAGAACTAAGCGGGATCAAGAGTCCAGGGTCTCTTCTCAGCACACTTCTGGCCCACGTGTGAGAGGGAAGGTCCATTACTTACTTGCGTTCTCACCCTCCTGCTCTGCCTCCTAGCTCACATTACTGAGAGTTTACCAGGACCTAAACTTTTTACACTATAAGCTCATTGAAATCAAAGCAATCCTACGAAAAGGATGAAGAATCCCTGTTGACAGGTGAGGACTTAAGCCCCAGAAGTGAGGTGAGACACTCAAGGTCGCACACTGGAGCAGGGCTCCGACACTGGGCTCCAACGTCTGTGTGCTTCACTACTGAGCAGTACGCCTCCTAGTGGGAAGCCGTCCCTTCCCTTCAAACCATGAGGGTAAAGCTGAGAGAAGACTCTGGAACATGTTTTCAGTTCCTTAAAAGGAGGTGCACTGTTACCACAAGCCCTGTTACCGACAAATTCGTCTCTCTTCTTTCCGAGCAGTTTCAGGAGCATCCTTCTGGGTCAAACGCTCCACCACTGGGGAGGCCCCTAACGAACACAAGGCTCTCCCACCTCCTCCGCCCTCTGCCCAGGCTAACATGTCCACTGCCCAGCCTGGCTCCAACAGCTGAGAGACAACATCAGGGCTCGTGCGGAGCCTGAGCTGCGGACACGGTCCTCCTTCCTGGAGTGCCTCTCGCGCTCCAGGGCGCCATCTGCATGTACCACGCAGACAATTCCTGAACACAAATCACGTCTACAAAGCAGTGGGTCACATCAGGGGATAAATTTCCTAGAGAAGGACGTTCCATACAGTTTCACTTTCCTCAACACTTAGGCAAAGGTATTTCTTTCTTTCTTCAAAAAGGACTTTCCCCCTTACTACAAAAACAATATACTCTCCTTATAAACGATTCAAACGATATAGAGAAGTACATTCAAGTTAGACTGGAAGGAAGGAAGAGAGAGAGGGAGGGAGGGAGGGAGGGAGGGAAAGCAAGCTTCCTCAACTCCATCCTTTAGAGATAACTAGTGCTAACAGTCTGATGTACATGTGTCAGGACTTTAAAAAATGCAAATATAATTGTTAAATGAAAAAAGCAAGGGAGCAGATTCACACGTAATTGTATAATACCATGGGTCTAAAAGAGAGGGAAGGAAGGAGATATATACAAATTTGCCAATATACACATAAAATATGACTTGAAAGCTTCAAAATAGTCAATATGAACTGACTCCAGGGAGTGGACCTGGGTGGCAAGGATGAGAAGTATACTTGCCGCTGTACATCCTTTCTTACCATTTGAACATGGAACCATGTGAATATATTATCTACTCAAAATATTAACAGAGGGCTTCCCTGGTGGCGCAGTGGTTGAGAGTCCGCCTGCCGATGCAAGGGACACGGGTTCGTGCCCCTGTCCGGGAAGGTCCCACATGTCGCGGAGCAGATGGGCCCGTGAGCCATGGCCGCTGAGCCTGCGCATCCAGAGCCTGTGCTCCGCAACGGGAGAGACAGACCACAACAGTGAGAGGCAGAGTTAAATACTGAAACAGAGAAAATGCATTTATTAAAAGCCCAAAACAGTGCCTAGCATAGAGTTGGCACTCCATGGATCTTGCAGAATGAATGAAACAAATGAGACTCTCTCTTCCAATATAATAGGAATTACTCTGCTCACAGGACACACCCTGTTCTAAGTCACCTACCAGCTTACAAGGACAAAAGAACAAAAGCACTTGATTACTGACAAGGAAAGTGACCATGATTGGCTCTTATAAGAGGAACAGTAAATATAAATTAAGAGTGAAAGAAGATTTTAGATTGCATCTAGCAACTGGCAAAGATATCAACCACCATTCTGAACATTTTCTCCCAAGACTCCTGTGGGCAGAGAGAGGATAAACATAGCCACTCAAAAGTCTGGATGCATAGACTTTTTAAGAAGGACAATTTTTTATGTTTAGTTGACCTTAAAATTACATGTAAATTTGGTATTCTCTATAATAATGGTTATATTCATACAAAAACCACTTACTTTGCCCAAATCTTTAAGAAGTATGTGTTTATCATGTTACTTCACACCTCTTGACCTACTACCTCACATATGGGGGAATTCAAGCACCCCGACTGTAAAATTAGATTCTAGCTGAATCTTCAAATTCTAAACAAACTGGGGTCATCAAAGCAAGTGCTTTACCCGAGATCACAGGGCAAAGGCTAGCAAAGCTGAGACCAGGCTGTGAGAGCAGTTTCTCAGTGAGAGCCTAAGATTTGACTGAAGTCTTTCTGTGTGTCTTTCTCCCCACCTCCACCCAACATGCACACAGCTACTACCGGCTCCCCGAAACAAAAGCCCTCCCATAGCTGCCTGGGTCTGGAAGCCCACACCCATTTGCAGAACTGCTGAGTCCGACTATGCCCACAAAACATAAAACCTCTAACAAGCCCTGTATCTCATTAGACTTTGTATGAAGCTTTTTGTTTTTATAAACGAAACTGTTTCTAAGCACTTCAGTAATTATTTTGGCTGCACCATTTGCATATTGGTTAATGCACTCATTGCAGATCTGTGTCTTTTATTTATTTGATAAGACCAGAACCTTGGAATGACAACATGTGGTTAACCAACTTTTTTTTTTTTTTTTTGCGGTACGCGGGCCTCTCGCTGCTGTGGCCTCTCCCATTGCGGAGCACAGGCTCTGGACGCGCAGGCTCAGCGGCCATGGCTCACGGGCCCAGCCGCTCCGCGACATGTGGGATCTTCCCGGACCGGGGCACGAACCCACGACCCCTGCATCGGCAGGCGGACTCTCAACCACTGCGCCACCAGGGAAGCCCTAACCAACTGTTTTGATTAACAATGTTTGATATTTGCAGTGAGGTGGATGGACCTAGAGTCTGTCATACAGAGTGAAGGAAGTCAGAAAGAGAAAAACAAATACCGTATGCTAACACATATCTATGGAATCTAAAAAAAAAAAAAAGAAAAAAGGTCTGCTGAACCTAGGGGCAGGACAGGAATAAAGACAAAGACGTAGAGAACAGACTTGAGGACACAGGGAGGGGGAAGGGGAAGCTGGGATGAAGTGAGAGAGTGGCATGGACATATATACACTACCAAATGTAAAATAGATAGCTAGTGGGAAGCAGCTGCATCATACGGGGAGATCAGCTCAGTGCTTTGTGACCGCCTAGAGGGTTGGGACAGGGAGAGTGGGAGGGAGAGGATATGGGGATATATGTATATGTATAGCTGATTCACTTTGTTATACAGCAGAAACTAACACAACATTGTAAAGCAATTATACTCCAATAAAGATGTTAAACAAACAAACAAGCAAAAAAAGTTTGAAAACAGTACTGCCTGTTGTTTAACATCTTCCATAATACACATCCCCCTGATTTTAGCTGGCTTGGCTTTCCCTTAATTTTTTCAAAGCAACTTCATATTAAAATTAGAGTATCCTATTTTACACAAAGAATTCCTTGAACAATAAACATCGGTTAAAATATCTGCGCTGAAATTATGTTCAATTCTTACTCAGAACACTTGATACTTTATATATATGTAATGTCCATAAATCAAATGCATAAATCCTGTTTTACAAAAGACACCTGCGGCAGACAAGACACTTCAGCAGGAAACCAATTTTAACTGGTGAAAGAAAAGAAAGTATCTCTGGGAGAAACAAGTATACACATTTTTAGACTGCTACTATAAAAATTTCCTGAAGCATCAGCTCTGAAGAATCACTCTATTCCCTCAGGGAATTTAAGCCAACAGAATGTCCATGTCTAGATGTTTTAAGAGGAACTGGGAAACTTGATGCCTGTACAAATTCCTACAGGGGTGAATGAATGTCCAAACAATTTCTCTATTGGATCACATATCTCTAGTCCCCAGGAGAAATCTCAGAGCTTTTAGGATCAAATTAATTCCACTCTGTCACAAAAGTAACCAGTGCATGAAGGCAAAGATGGTGATGGTCATGGTCTGGGTCTGGGTCTGGGACAGCACTGGAGAGAGGTGAAAACCAATGTCATGGGGGAGAGACCGTGGTGTTAGGAATCAGCTCCAAAAGCGCTGTGCTTGCTGCCCTGGCCCCGCCTTGGAATAAGACCCAATAAGAGGACAGTCTTCCCCAAGCATCTCCAAGACCTTATCCGAGGTGGCGTGAATTTCAAACATTTGATACAAAAATGTTCAAGTATAAAGGAAAAGGCAAGTTCCAATTTCACAACACATTCTAAAGCAACTCAAAAACCATCCAAAGCAGAAAGACTTCTAGACTAGGAGACATAAGACCTAAAGTCAAGTCAATGACTACCCCCTCCCAGCTTTCAGCTTCTCTTTTGAGTTAACTGGGCAGAAATTTAGTATCTTTCCTTCCTCACAATGCTATTATTGGACTTGAATATGACAAACCTTTCAAAACCATGAAATGCTGCACAGATTACTATATTACCCAAAGGATGGCAAATTTATAAATGATTAAATTGTAATATCAACAGTTTCCTGTCTAGGTAGCCACAGAAACAAAAAAGGATCTAGACACAATCCTTTAGACAGTTTTATCCAAAGCTATGGTTTCTGCATGAGTTTAATAAATAATACAAATCATTATGACTTAGATTTGGGTCTACTTCTTCTAAACATAACATCACTCAACGAAGGCCTAGCCTTACACCGCACTCTACAGGCTAAGGAGGCAGCAGTCATACCTCTGGGTTCTATTAGTAACCGGACCATGAACTTCACACCAGCAGGGCTGTCCTCCTCAGGATCCCTGAAGAGCAGCCCATCAAGCACCATGCAGAGGACAATGCTTCCAGAAGAGTCTACCTTTATAACTCCACCAGGGCACAGTCCAAGAGTTGTTTCAGTAACAAGAGAAAGAAAAGTCAACAGACAAAAAGTAAATAATTGAATAACAAACATGAGAACAAAGTATTGGGAAGGAAATGGTATGATGGCTGAGATTTGCTTTGGGCCCCTCTCTCCCTCCCCGGACCCTGAACAAAGTAGGGCAGAGGGAAAGGTAGAATCAGAATCAGAGAAAGTCGATAGTTGTTAATGCTGGGTGATAAGGATATAGAGCGTGCTACTAGTCACTCCACATTTTCAAGAATTGTCATTATAAAATGTTTTTTAAGCCGTAATTTGGTATGAACCCAATTTTTGTTTTGAAAATCACACACGAACACACACAAAAAACATAAGGCACCCAGAAAAAAGAAATAAAAATAAAATAAATACATCAAAAAATCTATGTTGGGTCGTGGGATGAAACACACAACTGCTAATCAGAGAGACAGTACTCACAGTAAACAGAAGTTCTTTCCACCAAGCCTCAGGCATTCATCAACAGCTACTGGAGCTACCACTGCTTAATTTTTAAAAAATTTTTTTAAGCTGTACAATACGATGAGTTGATATCCACATACATTGTGAAACCACCATGTCTTTAATAACCTACCCACACATACAACATTCCCTGAGCAAGGTAAGACCTGACCCTGAAAGTACACCCAAATATTACCCACCCTACAGTCCCCACAGGCAGTGGGGCTTTCACGCATAGCTCTTTCCTCAAAGAACAAAAACATTTCCCAGATTCTCTACGTAAAGAAACCAGGTCAAGTCAACAATAAGAGAGAGAGAAAAAAAAAAAAAAGAGGCAGAAAGATCAAATTGTGACGCGCAAGAACACCTTACATTAGATGGATGATAAAAATCTAAACACCGCATCCCATTTATTGGGAAGATACATACTAAAGCTTTATTCTGTATTTCTTTTTCTGTTCTTCCTTTTTTTTTTTTTTTTCTTAAACTATTTCCTCACTTGCTCTACATTTCATTTTTTTGATCCAGAGGCAGACAAGAAAGTCAGGAAATATCTGAGAAACTCCACGAATGGCAGATAAGGAGGTGGCTTAAGCAATAATACACTGTTCTAGAAATTCCCTTTGATAAAGGCACTGAGTTCTGAGACTAATTACTAGGGATAGTTACAGAGACTGTGAACCTTTTCTGATATCTGTCCCTCAACAAGAAAAAAGATTCTCTGGGCAAAACGTTTTTCATTAGTGTGGACATCCACAAGACAGACAACAAAATCACCGGCTGAACAGTGCAGCTTAAAAAGACCTTGCAGGTGAGCTGATAAAGGTCCCCCAAAACAAGGAGATTCTTTTGATCTTACATGTCCTCGGGACACTGTGCTCAGTCATCTTCCCAGAGCGAGGTATTCATTACCCAAACGTCCAGACTCTTGACCTTTGCCCCCTGAGTCATATATCCTCTCTCTACATGGACACATAAAAGCAGGGGGAAAACTGCCACGTAAGCCAATCCTCTGGGTTAAAGGGGGAAATTATTTACATTCCATTCTCACATCCTTCCTCTCTGAAACTTTTTTTTTTTTTGGCTGCACTGAGCAGCATGTGGGATCCTAGTTCCCTGACCAGGGATGGAACCCTGTGCCCCCTGCAGTGGAAGCGTGGAGTCTCAACCACTGGATCTCCAGGAAAGTTCCCCTCTGAATTTTTAAAAGAAGCTTGCTTTTCTTAAAAACTGGTCAGTTCCTATCTTATGGATAATATGAATCTTATGATGTTTCTCATTTTGCTGTGCCCACCAGGAATCCCTTAGCCAAATCTAAAACTGGACTGAACCTAAAGATTCAGTGCTTATATCTAACGAGTCTAAGTGTTTGTTATGTGCATCTCAAATCAAAACGTCCATCACCAGCCACGTGAATTCCTTCTTCAAGAGAGACGAGAGTCAGGGATGGTAATACGGGTGATGGCATAATGCTGGTTTTCCCCTGGCACTTCGGATGCGTTCTGTACCATAGTTTATGACACATGACGGGGCAGAATTTGTCCAGACTTGATCAAGAACCACATCCACTAAGAAACTCCTCTTGCCATTCAGTTATCCATAACTTTCAATAATGTGAATTTTCTCGGAGGGCGTGGTCTTTCAAGAGGTCTGTACAAATTCTGGTATCAGGCACTATGAAATGGAAATCAAAATAAATCTGAGGTAATACGAAATAAACATGAAACAGCAAAAAAAAATCACCCAAGTTTTTTATAGCTATCTACACGTTCTGCTTTAAGTCATAGCTAATTTAATTTGGGGGGCAGGAAAGCAAGACAAGTTTGACCCCAACGTTCAGGCTGTTAGAGCCAAAGTTGCTTTTTTTCTAGATTTTTGCTTTTCATTCAACACCAAATGGTTTAGCAAGTAATGATTGGTATGAATTTTTTCTGCCTAACTAAAAAGTAAAAATAATGAAGTTAATGACTGCTTCTTAAAAGTGAATCAAGTAATGAACCAAATTAACAAATCACTACATGAACTAGTTATAGTTTGAGAACTAATTATCATATATAGAATAATACTGTAATCTGCATGGACTCCTTTTAGCTTTTACGTAACAGGAAGAGCCTGGCAGAAGCACTTGAGTGAGCTGGGACTTTCAGCTCACATCTAACTCATGAGCTTATCCCTTGAATCCAGGGATATCAAGAGACAGCAAACCTTGAGTGATGGCAAACTCCATGCCCTGCTCTCCCTAGCCACATGGCTACTTCTTTGTGATTAGATACCAAAAAATGCCTTCATGGGTTACTGTTATGATTAGTATATTGAATTTTTACAACTCGAGATGCAGTTCACAGTAAAAAGCATAGTAACGGGTTGGTGGGGTCCCCTGGATACCTTCACCAATCTGGGACTAGATTAACCCCTCCCTCACAACACACTAAAGCATGTGGATGGCTAAGTAACCAGTCACTGTCACTGACTGGAATTAGCTAAGACAAGCCTGACAACTCTGTTCCCACTGGTCGACGTGCAATGCTTATCAAGACTTAAGTTACATTTGCTCTCAACTTGTTTGTGCAGCTTGTACTTGGTTCTGTTATTACATAATTTAACAAAATATTAAGTAATAAATGAAATTCGAATCTGAAAAACAGTGACCTGTTGTTTCTATTAAACTGAATGCTTTAGAAACACTTGACAAATGAAAATAGCTAAAAATGCTGAAAAATTAGGTATATTCGAGATAATGTTAATATTCTAAGGGGAAAACACGACTTCTCAATATCTAGACAGATTCAGTACTGAGCTGCTTGGAAAGTTTTGATGTTCTGGATTTAAAGAAATAAAGACTGGACATCACCGATGGTGCGTCGTGACTATGATTTGTGAGGGAAAGACAATTATGGAACACAAAACAGAGAACCCATATCCAAAGAAACACTCTTGACACTAAATGAAAGACTAACCGATTCTGAGCGTTGATATTTCTAAGTTTAATAAAATGTTTATGGTGGGCATGTGTCATTTTTCATTATTTCCACTCTCAAATGATTAATCATCCAACTAGGGGGTCCTAATTGTATTTGACAAAGCTTTCTCTAAGGAACTAAAACCAAGGTCTGGACTCTCCCTCTCTATTTTCTTTCCTTGATAAAGAACTTGAACAAAAATGAAAGGGAGACAGTTTGCCTTGATGAAATCTCACCCCCCTTTCAGCGGTCATGTTCTCTGGAGTCTGCACTTCCCTAGGCTCTGCAAAGGAGGCTCCCAGGGCTGCCTGCCTGGTGGCCCAGGTTAAACACTGCCTCTTCTCTCTCCTTTGCATTTACAACCGCCTTTATCTCAAGTCCTAGTATGCTCAGCTAGGAGCTGAGCAAAGTAAGGCAAAGGTCAACTTACACTACAAAGGTGTTTCTTTTCCCTAGGATGTTTGCATTTCAGAAGATCTATCTAGGGCTTCCCTGGTGGCACAGTGGTGGAGAGTCCGCCTGCCTGCCGATGCAGGGGACATTGGTTTGTGCCCCGGTCCGGGAAGATCCCACATGCCGCGGAGCGGCTGGGCCCGTGAGCCATGGCCGCTGAGCCTGCGCGTCCGGAGCCTGTGCTCCGCAACGGGAGAGGCCACAACAGTGAGAGGCCCGCGTACTGCAAAAAAAAAAAAAATCAGGATGCATCAGGCACTGATCAAAGTCTGGACAGTCACCGGAGCCTGTCTTATGACCAATAATGATGTAACCAACCTCCCTGTGAACTACACCGAGGCCAGAGGGTACCTGGACAGGAAGCTCCCAAGTGCTCTGGCTCAGTGTGTGGTGACCAATTCATAATGCAGTCACCGCCAAGGGGACTTCACTGTCTCCCCGTGGCGATAATTAGTGTGTGTGACCAGACCAACGGCAGAGGACTCCAGAAACACAAACGCTCCAATATAAATACTTACGCCTATAACTGACCTCAGTGGGACTTGTGGCCACATCTCGAGACATACAACATAAACCAGGGTGAATTATGTGACACTTGAGCCAGCAGTGGGAAAAATCATTAACTGTCACATTCTAAGAGCACATCTCTCTGCCTTCCTGAAAAACAGCAAGTTCTAAACTAGCCCCATTTCCCATACCTGATGTTGTAAGAGGTACTTTCAACATCGGCGATGCCGGAAATCTGTACCAACAGCTGCCCTCTCCATCTGCACAATACCAGAAACCTCCTTAAAGGCAGGACACATATTCGTCGAGTGATTATTATCTATCAACTTCATCTATTTCTCTCAAAACTCTTCGAGGTAGGTATTTTAATCTCCGCTTTTACAAATTAAAAAAACTGGGGCTTGGAGAGCGTGTATTCCTTATTCGGGAACACCCGTGAGCTGCAGCATGAGAACGAAATGCGGAAACTTCCATTTCCAAAGCCTCTGCTTTCCCACTCACTGTAAAGCCTACTAGTTTTATTCTCAAGTGGTTCACACGTTTCATTTCACCTGCAAAGCATTCCTCCCAAAAGTCTACACACCACTGAAAACTTATACCACCTAATCAAAAATACCCCACAAAAGGTCCTGTATTTTCTTGAAGTACCTTTGTTTTTTTTTTTTTACAACGGTCACTGTTGATATTAGCATTTTATTTTTCATTTGCTCAGTTTCTCCAGGGCCGGCTTGGAGCCTTTCGACAAGGCACCAAGGTCTCACCTGCAGACCCGCCCTCACTGAGTGGAACTAATGACAAACAATCCTGCTTTTAGAAACTCATTCTTCAAAGTAGATTCCATTCGTCTTATTCATTTATCCTCCTGTATAAGATGTCAAAGACAAAGTCACAAATGAATTTCTGTCCGCCTTATTTAGTCAACTTGATTTATAAGCTAAAGCTAAGGATGCCAGGTGGACTGAAGTGGTACAAAACTATTGTGCCTAAGAAATCATTTGCGAGCTTTCCTTTGACACAGCTAGGCATTTTTAAACATCTCCATTTATCTTTCATTTTGACATCCTGTTTAGAAAGTTGCCATTACCAAACTACCAAAAATTTATCTGGTTGAAACTAATTAATGGCATCATCAATTATTTCAGCAGTCTGCATTGAAACAAAGGCTTAATAAGCACCATGATCATTCAAAATAACAATGGCTGGTTCTCTAATGTTCTGATGTCCCATTATTTTTGCATTGAATGTTACTGAATAGTTGCAGAAGTCAAAGCTTAGCATTAGCTTTCTCAAAAATAAATCCATCTTCCTATTATAAGGGCCTTATTTCAGTAAATTCAACTTAATGGAATCAACTGCCTTCATAGAACTATGAAGAGTACACAAAGCCATTAGACAGCTCATCTCAGGTCAAATGGCATGACAAAGAGGCCAGGATCCTATTGGAAATTAAGATTTATTGCTATTTTCAGAGAACAGAACTGTAGGTCAAACCAGGAAAATGCTGTACCATAATATTGCTCTCTATTGGATACAATTAAAAGGCTTTCCGCATGTATGAATAAGTACATAAATATAGATTATACGAAATTTCAGGAAATCATTAAAATCTTCTCTGGGAAAGAACTAGTCAAATATTTTCCTTGGATTTAGGCTGAGTCATAGTTTACAGTATACGTAACGTGCTTTCATACAGTCAATTTTTGTTAACCAGAATCTTAAATTTTAAATGTTCCAATGAGAAGTCTGTTCTTTGAAGAAATTTGGAGGGATATCCATTCTTGATCTATTATTTTAAAATTGGATTTAAAAAAAATATTGTTTTAGCAACACTCCACTCACAAGAGAATGGATATAATTATCTCTGATTGGCTGGTCTAGACAGATAACCACGTGAACACAAAGAAAGAGGAAGGAGGTTGGTATCAGTGGTCTTGGTGTAAATAAGACGGTATGGGGTCTCCAGGGCTATGAGACACACTAGGATTCATGGAAATAACTTTTGTCCCAAACTACAACTACCAGGCCTCAAAAACAGCAGAGAGTGTGGCCAACTTTTCTTAACCCCCAACCTTCTCTCATTTCTTCTTAAAAAGAACATGTTTTGTATTCCTTACACCAGAGTAACAATATTTTCAATGAACAATGAAAGACAGGATATATAACACGGGAAAAAATATTTGCAATACATATATGAAAGGACTAATTTCCCTAATTTAAAATGAGCTCATATAAGTCAATATGATAAAGACAAAGAACCCTGTAGGGAAGAAAAGGAGCAAAAACAAAGAGGAAGGAGAAGAGGAAGAAGACAGTACACAGTAAAGCATAAGAGCAGACAATTTACAAAAAGAAATATGAATGCCCAAGGAACCTATAGAAAGATACAAAACCTGTTATTAAAGATAAGCAGGTGAAAACATAGAGGTAGGATTTTTAACTTATCAGATTGGCAAAAATGTTAAAGCCTTGTGACTTACTGTGGTGATGGGGGTGTGGGAAAGACACAACCTTGGGAAGAGAAAACCAATCTGTGTAGCCCTTCTAGGGTACAATCGGCAATTCTTACCAAAGTTAAAGATGCACGCATCCTCTGACTTAGCCATCTCACTGCTAGGAATGTAACCTACTGATATATCATCAGGAGGTTTATTTACAAAAAGGCGAACTATAATAACTACAGTAGGTAACTACAACTCCTCCCCACAAACACTTGGCAATTACTAAACTACCCAGAAGACAAAGGTAAAATCAATTACTACACGTCCGTAATGTGGATGAAATAATGAAATCTTGTACATATCATATTAAAGTAAATAAGGAAGATCTGTGTGTTGACGGGAAAGAGCTCTAAAAAAGTAATAGGAAAAGTAAAAAAAAAAAAGGCTATAGAAAATATATACAACTGAATCCCTTTATTATAAAATTGTAAAAAGCAGAGAGCCAGAAAGATGCAGATATATGCCCAAAACACTTTTTTTCCTGGAAGAAATCACAAAAAAATGTAACAATAGTCACATTTGAGGAGAGGCTTTTACTTCTCTTTTTGTACCTTTTGATACCATTTGTATGTTAGCCATGTACACGCACTGTTTTTTATTTATTTTCAACGTCATCATGGGTTACCTGAATGTAAGGTTATGGACAATTCTCTCTCTCTTTACATTTGAAATCTAATTTTAAAAAGTGTTAAAGCTATAAGCCTTTAAAACACCTGAAACTCCCAAAATATATTTAATGAGCTAAAAGGTTTTTCAGGAGAGTTCTGAGGGAGAAAAACTCAAAATAAGAAATGAAGTAGAGAAAAAGAAGGCAGCACAGACAGATCAAGTTATCAGCTTGGGTTCAAGGTCAAGGCTGAGTACTTGTCCCTTTCTAATGTTTTAAACAAAATGATGAATTACGCATTGCATGGTGTTAGGGAGCAAGAAACTGCTCTGAAATCCAGCAGTTCAGAGCCATGGAATGCAGAAAACAACCCGGAGGGAAAAATCTTTAAAAAGCTCTTCTGGAAGGTCTATTCTTCTAAATTCACAAGAAAGCAGTAAAGAAATGCACTAGCAAACAACCACTACACACAAATAAAACCATAACCCTATATATTGTGAAATCCTTTGGCAAATATTTATAAAGCGTCAGAGATAAATCTCAAATTGAATTACTTCATGTGCAATTACAATTCTAGGTTGTACCAAATATTTTCACAAGCATTCAACAAAAAGCCTGGGATGTCATCTGGTTGGATGGCATTTCATAAATGTAGCATGCACCAATTCCTGATTATCCAGGAATTTATCTAAGGTTTAAGAGGCAAACAATAAAAAAGAAAATGAAAGAAAGTTAATCTTCAACAGTCCCTTAGTGATAAGTCACCATATGGATAACACAGGTAATCAAACCATACAGTGTCCAAAGTCTGAGGAAAATGATTAAGTACCATCTAGGGAAAAAATAAAAACCACTCCAAAATATACACATCATGTGCTACTGCTTGGTTGAATGAAAGAAAAATAAAGGTTCTGAGAAAAGGGTGAGCTTTTTTCTCCCTGTGCCAGTTATGAATTTACTGTCTGCCATAAGTTCACCCTTTACTGCCTGATCTGCATAAATGGATCTGGGCCCCTGAGATATTTTTTCACTTGCTCGCTTGCATGATGTTGTTAACCAGTGTCAGCAAGAGATGCTGGAAAGACACTGCTGGAGGAAGGCCCCGTGCCTCCTGGTTCCGGCGCACTCCTTGGCAGCCTCCTGCCGTATGAGCAGCTTCGCTGGCACCCGTCTACTGCTTTTGTAGTGGAGTATCCCCGTCCATATCTCCCTGTGCACAGCGTTCCCAGGCACCCCAAAGGATGGATTGTGCCTTTTCAGCAAGTTCCACCAGCCTGGCACCACAGCAATTTCTCTGCCATACAGTGGACTGCAGCCAGGAGCGTTCTCTCCAGCAAGGTCTGGATCGGGTATGAGGTGTGGCCTTTGCCTCAGGGGCCCAAGGGCCGGTGGTTGCTCCCTATTATCTATTATTTCTGTATTCTAGAGCTCTGTTTACTTCTTATTAGCCAGGCATCATTGCTCCAACCCCTTGTCATAGCTAATAACTCTCAATATTTAACTGCTGCCCTGTTCAAACTACTGTATGGTATCTGCCCCCCCGACTGCACTGACTGACACACTCTCTTTGTCTACCAGCGTTCCTGCTGCAGGCCCCATGGCAAACTACACAAATGAAAGAAAGAGCAAGAATTTGCATTTTTCCATTTCTGTCCCTGGCTGCATGGCCTTAAACTACCTACATTCTCTCATCCTCAGTTTGCTCACCTCTCAAAAAAAAAAAAAAAAAAAAATATATATATATATATATATGTATATATAATGTATCCTTGTGTTATTTATAATATTAATGCTGTGAGGAGTAAGTTAAGCTAGCATAGGCAAACCACGAATCCAGTACCCAGCCCAGACAATTTGACATGTCTTTAGTTATCCACACCTAGCACCCTGACACATGGAGAGCTTGAGCCCAAATCTGCCGAATACTCCATGCTCCAAAGATCAGGAGAGGTTATTCGTTCAGAAAACAAACATAGCAAAAAAAGACAGAAAAAACCCCATACTCATACTCCTCACTTTTCAAGTTATTTTCACAATAAAATTCTAAATAACCGTCATAGAAGGGCAGAAAGTAAGAAGCACTGATTTTTCATTGTATTAAAACTTCTCCCACTTAGATGAAAATCACTTCAGGGAGAAAATCTGGTTATCCCTTGAGGATTTCCTGGTTAGATTAGACCTGGGCAATTTTAAGGTTAAATTCCACGTCATGAAAAAAAAAGACTTTTTTTGGAGTATGGTGGGAGGAAGGAAAAGAACAGTAGGGAGAGGCACTCTCTTGTAGGTTAAGGGTTGTCATCATTCCGCACCCCTCCCTCACCTTCTCACATAAACATGGTCACCAAGTCCCACCAATTCTATTCCACAGACTTCTCCTAAATGGAATATGTCCTCTCTTGCTTGGAACCACTGTCGCTGCCTACACCCTGGCCTTCAGAAGGGATCACGTGGGTTATTACAATCCAGTGGGTTATTACAATCCAGGGAGATATAAGATCCTCCCTGCCATCAAAGTTTAGTAGCTTAAAGATAGGATAACATTATTTAAACCTCCCCCCCCCCGCCCTTGTGACACCATCATGCTCCTACAGGAGACCACTCTTCCAGCCTCTGCATTCTGGTCTCCCTCAGTGACTCAAGGAACCCCAAAGTGTCAGGCTGTTTCAGGGCTCCAAGTCTTCACAGGGGCTGTGAACCTGGCCTAGAATGCCTCGTGTAGGCCCCACTCCCGTTCCCTGGCAAGTCCTGCTCACCCTAAGGCCCCTGGCAGAGGCCTCCTTGAAGACAGGATTAGTTCCACTGAAATGGACCTGCATTCCAGGTCTTGAGCTCCTCTAGGGCAGAGGCCAGCTCGTACTCGTCTTTGAACGTCTGGCTATTACATGGAAGCAGCAGCAAGTTTACTCATGACTGGGAATAATAATACCTACCTCATGCAGCAGCTGTGAAGGAAAGAGATAAGGCCTAACCATTGTGACCAGCTATAGGACATAATACAGATAATGAAATATACAGGTTTAGATCAGAGCTCTCTGCAATGATTTCATGCTATGAAAAATAGCTGAAGGCTTTACATTATGATTCCTAATCATACAGCCATTCACCTGGTGAACAAACATTTATCGAATGCTTACTTTATGCTAGGTGCAAATTAACTTTTATCATAAACCATCACATGAGTCAGGACAGTAGTGGACTCAGTGTAGAAAACAGGATAATTAAACTGAATTTAAAATCTCTATGAGATTACAGATATTATTACAATATTAAAGATTACAATATTATTTTAAAATATTGGGAGAAAAAAGTCAATGATCCAAAGCTGATGGCATACCAGGAACTGAATTATTTTCTATGTCTGTATAATCAGGGTATAGTATTTTTAGTTGCCAGGGGATGTTCTTTTCAGAGGCTCCGCTTTTCCCTAGTTTGAGCCAAAATGACAAACCACAGGGATTCTGAGAAGATAGCACTCAGGATAACTGGGCTAGTCCAGACGTTTAATTATTAGACCCTAATAACCTTCCCCCAGAAGATTCCTGCCCTGGTTCCCTATCTCCAGGCCCTCCCCTCTCCCACTCATTCTTCTTACTCATGATACTACATTCCTAGGTTCCTCATCTTCCCTGCCCACTTAGAGAGGGCACTGGCTTCTACCTTTTTAATTTGGTGGCTGCAAACATATTCTTTATTAAAAAAAAAAAAAAAAGTGAAAGCTTTCTGTGAAAAAATCTTCCAAACAACGCACTTCAGTAAATTTTGAACCAATCTGTTAAAAACCTAAAAATGTACTCACTATGTGCCAGGGACCTGGACTACCAAGATGCATGGAACACAGTCCCTGCCCCAAGGAGTTCACAGTCCATCTCAAGGGAGAAACATGTAATGCAAGCTACTAAGTGATGTATGGAAAAGAGCATGACTGCGCACGCCTGGAGGCCAGGACGCATGAGGTCACCTTATATTGGTTGGCCAAAAAGTTCGTTCAGGTTTTCCTGTTAAGATGTTACGGAAAAACCCGAATGAACTTTTTGGCGAACCCAATACATAAGAGGTGCCCAGCTCACCAGATACCAGCTGCGTTGGTCCTGGGCTGATAGATCCATCCCTTCTGGTCCCCGACTCTGCTCTGCGTTGTCACAGGGGATCAACATGCTGGATTCAACCAATGGGAGGCGCTGGCAGAAGACTGGAGAGCAGAAGCTGCCAGGGGTACTTCTCACCTTCCTGTCCCGGATCTCCTTTGTGGCTTTGGCTTTTATCTGCCCCTGAGCTCCAATAACAGCCTCCACAACTTGTCCCTCCAGCCTGAGACTAGTAATGACTTCCTGCTGGGGCTAATCTCTAGGCTTCTTCAGTGGGCTCCCTGCTGCACCATCACCTGTGGAAGGAACTTCGCCAAATACCCTCTATTGTAAATAAAAGTGGCTTCTGTTTTCCTACTTAGGCTCTGACTAGCCAGTTACACTATAATGTGCTGATAATTCACTTTGACTCTCAAAAGCAGTCATGTTCCGCTGGAATTCAAAGTTGAAACTTGAGGAAAGCTAAGATTTTCAATAATAATACTAATACCTTCATTTGGCCTAAAAGAGTCAACTTTGTTAAACCCTAGAAATGTTTGGGTTTATACAGGAATTCCTTGAAAATGGATCCAGTGCCTTAATACATATTTTCCTTAAGGCTGAATCACCTTCCTGGGATGAGATGATGTAAATGTTCTGTATCTGTTCTGCCCACCATGGTAGCCAGCAAGCACGCGTAGCTCTTGAGCACCGGGATGTGGTTAGCATGACTAAGAAACAGGATGTTGGATTTAATTTTATCTAATGTGCTTAAATATCTGCAAGTGGCCAGTGGCTGCAGGACTGGACAGCAGAGTCTAGCGTATGGTCATCTCCACTGTGGGGAAGAACTCCTGCTGCGGGTGTTTCTGTGGGCGTTGGCAGGGAACAGGTGGATACAGAGAGGAGCACTGGAGAACTATCAGCCCTTTTGTTCATTCTATTTATGATTTAAAAATATAACAACGCCTGGCCTACCAGATCTCCAACCACAGGAACACACAATTTACTCAGATAACTTAGTTAACAAACTTTCAGAGAATAAACCTCCTTTGAACACAATGGTAGCTTGAGAATGAAGGTCTGGAGAAAATGTTGGTTGGTGAGAAGTATAGGGCTCAGTCCATTAAGAGGAGGAGCTCTCTGGAATTGTAAATAACATTAGAATCTTGCTTTGTGTTCCCTATTCTTCAACCCAATGGGAATAACCTCCTGCATTGTCCCAGTCCAATCCTTACTTTCTTTCCAAGAGGATTCTCCTAGAGTCTTCCTAGGGCCATGTGGTTTTCACACGACATATCTCCATCTATCCCGGAGCTGCTCCAATTGTAAGAGGCATTCCCTTTGATCTAGACCGGTGATGGCTAGTTTCTGGGTTACAAACATTCACTTTCACATCTCTGACCTTTATGTGGACATCATCAAAGTAAATGACATCAGGTTCCTGCTTCTCCTGAGAATTCTGCTCCCAGAAGTAAATGCTAAAGGTTTAAGAAGGTGACTCTCCCAGACCCCTAGACTGATATTATCAAACGATTGCTGAATAGCACAAAATCACTTACTATCAACAGTACTTAACTGCAGGGAATCGTTTCAGTGTATCCGTGGGAATATAAAAATATTAAAAGGACAGTTTTACATGAATAGACTTTAAAAGTACCACAGCTCCCAGAACCCTAATGCCCCAAAGACTTGGCCACATTATCCTGAGAACCAAATAAAAGTATACTTCATAAATGTACAAGAATCTTAGCAATACAAAACCGTACTGAAAAATTCTACTGTGAAATGTGGGCTATGAACTGCTGTGATTGGGGACTTCTGTAATTGTTTAGTAATTTGTGCAATTTAAATGAGAATTACAGGATACACTAACTAGCAAAGTAGGAAGTAGTTTACATGGTAACTGTAACGATAACAATGTATTCTAGTTTGCTTTACTCTTGTTTACATGAGTCACTCACAATAGACCATCACACTTCCAGCATGAATAAGCATTCCGTTACACTCATTTTTCTTCTCAACATTTTCGAAAAAGCAAAAAATATACTATCATTAGGATGGGAATCACACTCTTATGTTGCCAGTCACAACGTAAGAAAAGGACACTCACGGTGAAGACAAGCAACAGTGGGGAAGCCAGCTAGTCCATGCAGAGTATTGCATCTTGGTGGGCTTACCACAGTCCAAGGCTGGCCCTTGAACCTTGCAATTCATAAATATGGTGATCAAGAGAGGTTTCAGGCTAACCAAACTCAGGGTGACAGTAAAGTAAAAATGTCAATTTAATACCATCATGTAGACTGGATGGTGGATGCTGATATCTGCTGATCCTGTGTCTCCTGAAAAGTATAATTCATGAGGAACCCAAATTATAATCAGAAGGATGCATCATCACGGGCATGGAAGGGTAACGTGTTTTGTGGCTTCCTGTGTGGCCCGACACTGCACTGTGAGGTTAAGGTAGGCTCGGGGGGGGGACTTCCCTGGTGGCGCAGTGGTTAAGAATCCGCCTGCCAATGCAGGGGACGTGGGTTCGAGCCCTGATGCGGGAAGGTCCCACATGCCGCGGAGCAACTAAGCCCGTGCGCCACAACTACTGAGTCTACGCCCCTAGAGCCCGTGCTCCGCAACAAGAGAAGCCACCGCAATGAGAAGCCTGCGCAACCCAATGAAGAGTAGCCCCCGCTCGCGGCAACTAGAGAAAGCCCGTGTGCAGCAACGAAGGCCCAGCACAGCCAAAAATATTAAAAAAAAAAAAAAAAAGGTAGGCTCAGGGGTGTTCAGTGGGGAGGGCAAGACCACAGCCTAAGTCAGGTTGGGAACCTAACCATTTGATTTCAAAAGCCCACAGACGGCCCCACCACTGGGATAAGGTCCATACAGAGACCTGCTGATACTATACGAGGGGCAGGGGACCTTCTCCCGTAGAGAGGCCAGCATGGCCTCTCCAAGTTCCAGTCTGCTAAATTCCCCTTCAAACAGATCCCTTCTCAGACTAGCATGCCAGTACCTTTAACTAAGTTATAATTCTGCCCTAGAAGCCATTTAATCTCTTTACTTACTTTCTCTATCTTTGCTGTGATTCATTCATTACAGAGGTGTTTTATAGTTTCTTTGGGGGTCTTATCTTTTTATCCAAGTCAGAAAGTGGAAGGGATCTCCCTGTTGGCCCTCATGAGGGTACACACACCACATTTAGGGTAGGAGCCAACAACTCCACAGGGAGATGAAGTCCTTACGAATTTCAGGGAAGGGGGACAGACAGCTTTAAAAAAGAAGCACAGAAAACTCCAACCACAACTGATATTGAAAGAAGCATATTTTTAGAAAACCATTAAACGCCAAAAATACAAGCTAACAGACCTTAGACATGGAGAATGAGCTATCCTATTACACTCTACTTTGACATTTTAAATCTCTTTGTTCCTTTTATGTCTAAAATGTGTTGGGGCCTTCTGGTGAGACTCTAGTTTCAAAACCCAAAGAAATCTATCTTTAGATCTGTTGACTCAGCACACGGCTAGAACTTGGATTTTGGTATCAAATACCGAAGAGTTTCACCAAGCCGGTGCCCAGGGGCCTTTGTAAATCCACAGTCAGCCTTCCAACACCTTTTTTCGGCAGCTCATGGAATTTTCTAGTCTCATCCACCTCTGAGAAATCAAAATGATACATATAAGGATGTACCTAAAGTGGAGCAGTCATCTGTCAGGTCTCAAGAATTGTGGTCAATGGCACCATCTAAAATAGTGATGTATCTATTAATCCCATTTAGTTTATCATGAACCTGACTTTCAGCTTTGCTTTAATATCAAACTCTTGCCTTCTGACCCCACAGAGGTATGCAATTCTGTGTAACCAATTCGGGATTCTCCGTTAGAAGCACTGAGTTTTTGCCAAGAATGCTTACCCAGAAAATCAGGGGCAGCTTGAGACCATGAGGGTCTCGAATGCCACCTTCTATTTCTGCACAATCAGGAGAGTTAAGCAAGCTTGAACGTTAGCTTAATGAAAGCCTCCGAGCACTAACAGGGCTTAGTCTGTGTTATAAATTCTCCAAAGGGTGTTTTGATCCCCTTTGATCCATTCTACATGCAGCTGCTGCACTTCACCTTGGGGCTGCCCTCGCTCTCCTGGTATGAGCCAGCCATGAACTCTCCCCACTGCTCCAGGAGGAAAAGTTTCCAGATGCCCACAGAGAGGCAAGCTGCTGGGGGACTAACACTTCTTCCATCTGAGGGCTGAAGTCACATATTTACGTGAGGTTTAAACAATTCAGTTCCAATGTGGTTAAGGACCATGAGAAAGAAAATTAGAAGTAGCCTCTCTTTAAAAAATCACTAACTTCCACTCTCCAACCTGAGTAAGAGCCTCTTTCTAACTCAGGGAACTTTTCATTGCTGGGTCTCTGACTGCTACCTCCTTGGGAGATGAACATTGCTACAAAACATTCTGCCTTTACAAAGTAGACAGCAGGTGGGTTGTACACACTTGGGGATCTTTCCACCCAAGCCTTATCTCACACACACACACACACACACACACACACACACGTAATCACACTTGTAAGTCAAATACATTAACTTTCAACTGATTTTATGAATATGCTACATACTGACATAGGTTGCCATAGCAGCAGGAAAACAGTGGGCCTTGTGGATGGACTCCAGACTTCTAGGTCCACAGCTGGTGCACAAGTGGAGGTGACAGGAAGAGTGATCACATGAGAGCTTTGCCTTATCTTTTGGGAGGAGGCTGAGAAGGTACAGAAATCACTAAGACTGCAAAGCTGACACACTTGCACATTCAGTGGCTGGGTATGCTGCTTACATCTTAAGGCACTGGAAAATATATTAAGAAACCGTAATATCAAGAGTGAGAGGAAAAAACAGAGCGAATTACACTGCTTAAGAACAAACATTACAAGTTTTTGTAGTGGAGCAATTCACAAACCTAGAAACTATATCCTGGCTAGTTCCAGACTAATATGACGTAGCTAACTCTTGTTTTCCATGCAACTCATCCTCTTCCTCAGATAAGTGCTTCTCACCTTGGTGCATATTATGGTCCTTACCTACAAGGCCAAATCAACACTTGCAAAGACATTCACCTCTCCTAATTTCTGAAGACAAGAAGACTTTTTGTTTTCTGTCTTTTAATATTAAGATCCAATTTCTTTATTCATCCTCTTGCCAAATCTTACATTTTAATAAGCACCACTCAATCCCATTGCCAAAAAAGTTAATTGTAACATGGCTTACTACACACAAGGCATGAATGTAAATCTGGTAGCACAGTCCACACTCTATGAAACATGAATTGGGTTTTCACACATAAAGAAACTGGCCCCAAATCACACAGCAGGTTGAATTGGTAGGGCTGAGATTCAAGCATAGGCTTATTGGACTCTCAAACCACTGTAATATATTCCTCCCTGGAACGGAGCAAATAATATTTTACTGTGCCGCTGCTGATAAAAGGTGTATGCTGTACACATGTGCAGATTTCAGAATACATTACCTCTCAAAGGCCCTTTCACAAATATACTCTTAAAGCTACTCCGTGATGTCCCTAAAGCAAAGATCAGTATTCAAACTTCACAAAGAGAAACACACATATTGAAGACTTAAGCCAGGGTTTCTCAGCCTCAGCACTATCGACATTTGAACAGGATGATTTTTAGTTTGGGGGCTGTCCTGTGCGTTGCAGGATGTTAGCAGCAGCCCTGGCCTCTACCTGTCAAATGCCAGCAGCACATCTTCCCACCCCAGCTGCATCCATCAAAACTACGTCCAAATGTCCCTTGAGGGGTAAATCACACCCCAAGGAAAGCGACTGAGTTAACTGCCTGGTTAAAGGCTGTACTGATAACCAGGAAAGAATTCTACTAAATCCTAGTTTAATGGAGATTTCTCTTATACCAAGCTACAGCTCCTTAAGAGAAAGCACTTGTTAGACTGGATGAAATATCTCAGAATTCAGAATGTGACCACCTCTGCTTCACTTCACAGTATATGATTACTCTTTCTCAGCTTTTACACTAAGGTATACGTCTCCAGCGCCTTCAACCACTGTTCATATAGTTTCTAGACCCTCTCCAAAACCTGATTACTCCATTCTGGACACACACTTAAACATAAACCCAGAAATAGGCACAACATTGCCACAGGAAGAAAACGCAGTAGCAACAACAAAAGACTAAAACGTGGCACATACAATTTACAGTCAGGCTCTGTTTTTAAGCACTTCTCCTGAATAATCTAATTTGATCCCTAACATTTTCAACGGCCGTATGAGGGAAGTATTATTATCTGCATCTTATGAATGAAGAGACTGAGGCACAGAGCGCTCAAATAACCTGCCCAAGGGCAGGCTCCAAAGTCCTTGTTCTTAACCACTATCTACAGTGCTTCAAAGAACTGTGGGATTATCACCTCCTTGGTTCTAAATTCTCTGTCTCTACTAGTGTGTGTTTTGTTGTCCAGCTGTATCAAACACCCTCATTAAGGCACACTGCGGGCGCCTTATTCAAGTCTGACGTCACCCTACTGATCAGCCCTCTTCAGGTATAAGACACAAACCCACTTACCTATACTATTGTCCACCCACTTTGTCCACCTTGAGTAAAGCACACACAGCCCTTTGTTAAATGTTCTTCCAGAGCAGACATGTCGTATCTATGGCATGTCCTGATATACTAGTTCAGCAACTATCGAAAAAGAAAGGTCAACTGGAGATGAGTGATGCTAGATACTGATCACCACCACGATTTTTTAAGTGATCCCAATCCATCTTTTCAAAAATGTGATCTATTAGTCTGCTAAACAGCAACATACACTCTGCAGCTAAAGTTTCCAGAATTTACCATCTCCCTGGTTTTCAAAACCTAAGTTGTCTGGCATACTTCCTTCTCTCCATGATTTTCTCAAGATCACCCCCAAATGGTTTTATCATCACACTGGCATGTCCTTTCAACATCCTCAAGAATTCCAGTCACTTCAAGCAGCTAGGGTTTAGAGAGGTTTAAGGAGGAGGCCAAGGCATCCTTGCTTTGCTTGGGAAGCTGGGTGGGTGTTCAGTGTCATAGAGATGGCAAAAATGATGAGGGAGGGTGTGAGCCACACTCGGTCCTGGAATAGATATTGTAGTTCGTGGTCTTCTAAGAAGGTGCCATTGTTCTCTTGTATATTATATGACATCCCAACAGATGATCCAACAGATGGACTCTCAGAATTGGCTGCCCCTGGTGAGACACGCTGAGCCTTTCCCGTCTAACAAGAAAAGCTTAGCGTTCAGTGTGCCTTTCATGACCTTACCATTCCTAACAAACAGGTTCAACGTTAACCTAAGTGCTAGCAGAAATTTCAAATCATTTCACATAGCATATAAAATACTGCTGGAGTGCACTCTGACGTTCAACCACTGGATGTCCACGGACCCAGCTGCTTGGTGTTACAATCAGAGAACAGCCAAGCTGTCCTTGATGAGGAGAAGAATCTGCACATCCAGAACCAGAAGGGCTTCAGGGAAGAAGGCAGGAGAAAGTTCCTCCAAACCAGCAACTATTAGGCAGCCTCAGGTATCAACAGGCTCATGTTAGTTAATATTTGAAAACCACAAGCTTCCAAAGTAAATGCATTATTCCTTGAACTTTGATATTTTGGTACTGGGGCAATGCGGAGCTTTTAAAACTCCTTAAAAATCTTCTTTGAACCCAGAACCACCTCTGGATTATTTCACACAGAAAAATCAACACTATATTAGAAGCAATTGGGGCCACATGGGAAAAATTACAAACCTTAAATGTTACCTTGTATTATAAATTAAATTAACCAACTGTGAAATTTGGAGATTATGTAACCTTGCTGAGGCTGTTTCTTCATCACAAAACAGAGATGATAATACCTCTATCTCTCAGCATTATTGGGAAAAACAGAATGAGGTAGCAGGTGCAAAGCATCTCACTTAAATGTTCAGCTCTGTTACAACTATTAGGTAAAACTTGAATCAAAATTAAAATTTAATTATCCCTTTAGATTTTAGACATATTTTCCCATGCTCACCACCTGAGGGGGCTTTTCCAAGTACCCCAGTGGACTTAAGGCCATTTCTGTCAATATCACAGTCTGTTTCCCCAAAGAAATGGGATCCCAAGGTGTTACCTCTCACAGGAGGTGTTTGATCAGTTAAACACAAAGCAAGTTGAGTTTACCCACTAGCCCATGAGCACAAAAACAGTGGTACTAGGAGTTCAAAGTGTAACTAATTAAAAATTCTAAAAAACATTTTAATTATTCCATTTGGAAGTGATTTCTTTCTAGAGTAGTTTCCTTTATAGAGCTAAAGAAGTCAGTTGCAAAGCACTTTACTCTTTCTTTCTGTTACAGAGCTTGTCTACTGCATTAGAGTCTGTATCTTCAAAAATGAAGGAAGTGTAAAGATACTATTCATAGCTCTATAATTCATATTTGGAACTTCATAATTCAGTTTACATTCTCCTGTCATCCTTTATGCTACAGGGGAGGCTTCAGCCTGCCTTTTCAGCACAGTGTTTCTGATGGTGATACCTGTCTGTTGCACTATGTCCTTAGTAAAACAGCAATAATCACAAGATCATGCTTCTCCTGCCCTCTACCTCCCCATCCCTCTTGGAAGAAAATAATTTGCCTGCACCATACAAACTGCTATGTATTTGCTAACTAACTTCTTACATTAAAAAGCAGTTTTAATTAAGAGCAGATTTTTAAAAGAAGCTCACTATTTCTACATAAATTTAAAAGTGATAATGAGTTCAACAGGGTCAATAGACCCTAGGTCTCCTGGTTCCCATTACAACCTAAGTAACATCTACACATAGCAAACTCAAATAGGAGAGGGAGGGGGGAAAAAAAGCAAGTGCCATGCATTCTCTCGGTGTATTTTTTTCCACAAATTCCACAAGAGCAGTTACCTGGCCATAATAAATAGAAAGCATGGCTGTGGAGTAAACATGCCCATTCCAAATCACAGGGAGCACGGGCTTCCTTCTGGCATTGAGCGCAGATCTCACTCACCAGCTCACTCCGAACCAGCCAAAGAAGTTGGCTGAAGGACCTTTTTGTACAGGGACTGGAATCTGAGGAAGTGAGTAGTTCCCCAAAACTGAGTAACCAAGCTGTAAATATAACCCCACTACCTCAAAAACCTCCATTAGGAAAGCCGGAAAACCCCAAACCGAAACCACCCCCCTGGATCCTTGGCTGTCAAAAGCACCCCGCAACATTCAGAGCATTTGTTGATGCAGCCTATCCCGATCCACTGTTTTATCAACTACCCTGTGAGCGTTCCCAGGTGTCAATAGCTATTGCCTGTTTGATCATCAAGGCGGATTTAGTAAAAACTAAGAGTCCCTTTACTTCGCTGTATAAGGAATGGCAACGACTGCGGTACCGAGTGTCTTCTGCAAGGCAAGGGAGGCTGTTTCTCCCGGCTTTTAACCAGGTCCCACCATCTGTGACTGCTACAACGCGTCCCCCAGAGAGCACACTAATGAAACCTAGTATCCCAGAAGGAGCAGTACTTACGGTCTCTCCTCCCAGGAGGCCAAGTCTCGGGAAACTTCCTAGGGCGCCAAGTTTGCGCGCGGCGCCAGCGCGCTCAGGGTGCGCGCTGCCCGCCCGGACCCCGCCGGAGAGGCGAAGGCGGCCGGCGGCGCGCCGACCCGCGACCCCGGCTCTTCGGGTGCGCCCGCGCCTCGGCGGGCCCTGGCCGCCTTCTCCCGCGGCCTGAGGGGTCGGAGTGCAAGGACCGCGGCGCTGAGCAGCCGACGCCCCGGCGGGCGGGCGGCGGGAGGATCCTCTCCCTCGAGCAGCTGTAAGCGGGCACGCCGGGTCCAAACCCAGAGGCTCCAGCAGGGAGGCCGCGGGGGTGGCCGGGCAGCAGAGGTTTTTTTGGAATGCGGGGTGTGGCCCTCTAACACAGCAAAAAAGAAATGAGTCAGCCCGTGTGATCCTAACCAATGAGCTTGTTCACTGTCGGTTAAGGCGGAACTTTCCTTTCTTGATTTATATCAGGCTTAGGAGCCTTTTAGACTGTTTTTTTTTTAAACTTAAGCCTTTAACAACGTCAAGAAAATGGTAGATGGCCTTACAACTCTTACAAAACAAGGATTAATTTTGTTATGATAGATACTTGATCAGTGGATGTATGTTAATTTCTGTTACTTAGTAAAAGTTCTTAAGCTAGGCAGCGATCCTGGAGGTAATGAGCGTGGAATCTGGCGACAAAGCAGATTGGGATCTAACCTCCAAGATGGATCTAACCTCTGACACTGTACGATCTTGCGCGGGTTAATTATCTGCAGTGAAAGGGACAAAATGCTCACCCGACAGTCTGCTGGACAGATTATATGTAATAGTACATGCAAAGCATTTGGACAGTGCATGACATAGAGTGGGCACTCGAACAATGCTGTCTTGTCCCTCTGATTACTGAATCAAAATCTCCAAACCTGTGGACAAACTGGCCCATAATTTTTGTTTAAATTCTTTTCAATGTTAAAATATCCAAAGAATTTTCGAGCTGAAATAGTTCTTTGGTATTTGCATGGTCTGAGTCCCTTATTTAAGTGATAGAAAACTGAAGAAGCTTTTGGTTTAGGATTCTTGGATTTGGTGTTCCTGTTATACAAGAGAAATTTTATTAGTAGCAGGGGAAAAAAAGGCTTAAAATTGGAATGATTCCATTTATGCCACAATTAAACCAACTTTTAAAAAGCAAGAGTGATTTTGGAAATATTCATTCTATCTCGGTCACTGTACCCTAAACATCATTTTGGAATAGAAGTAATGAAAAGAAACTTAAAGTAGCTTGGAATTGGCAAATTACAGGAGACCACAGAACTGCTAGGTCCTGAGCACCAGTTAAGAGTTGGTTACTAGTGAGGGAAGAGAGTTTTTGCAGAGGAATAATTTTTTTTTTTAAGTTACCAATTAAACTATCTTGGCTTTGGAGACAATCTCCTGAGTTTAACTTCCTCATATTTGTTTAAAACCAGTCATTCCATAGGCCAAGATTTCTTTAAAATACTCTTTAAACCAAAGATAAAATCTTAAGTGAGATCAAGGGCCCTTTCTAAAATGCTATTCTTTTCTTCGAACCATCATGGAAGAATAGAAAGAACTCTGCACCTGGAGTCAAGAGCTCCTGTCCTAATCTCTGCCAATAAGTGATCAGGTATATGGCCCTACGTAAACTGCTTCATCTCTCTCTGCAGATTTCTAAGCGTTCTTCCAGTATTAAGACCAAGTTATGGTCCAAAAGAGCAGGCACAAGATAAGCCTATAACCTAACATTTAACTTTAGCAACAGGCATAAACTGGGCCTATATCCTAGATGATGAAACCGATAAATCACTCTTGACTCTCATATTCCTCATAAAGGTAATCTTATTGTCCTAGACACTGTAAATTAAATTCTGGAGTCATCTGAGCTCCCTCCCTCTCTATTGACAATTCACTATCCCCAGGCATGATGACACCTTCCTAATGTCTTTCACACCTTTTCCATCCTGGTTCAGTCACCCATGCCCTCATGCCAGGGTCACTGAGTCCCATCCTCTGTGCTCCCAACACATCATCATCACCATCACGTGATAAATGTCAGAGTCCAGCGTGCCATCACGTCATAAACCGGGGGTCCTCTTTCGATCAGTTAAACTAGTATAGTTTTATAGTAGAGATCAAGAGGAAAACATTTGCTTTACAGGCAACTTTCTTCAAACATTCATGTAAATACATACCTATTTTAAGGCACACTGATTTTCTGTTTATGAAACTATTACCATCAATTATACTGGCCAAACTGATAATATGTTGGCTGTTACATCAAGAACTGTAGCTCTTTTATACGAGAAGACTATATATATATATATATATATATATACATACTATGTGTGTATGAGCAACTCAATAAGCTTCGTGACCCTGCAGTTTTAAATACGCAATTGTACGCATGTGTGCAGCCATACATAGATATGCTGAGATACGTGAAAGTGAAAAAGGGAAAGGTAGCCCATACAGGAAAGAGAGAGATAACCTAGTTTGTTTCTATTGTCTAGGATGCAGTCAAGGTGAAAATGTATAAAGTGGGTGCTCCGTTCAAGAAGAAGGAAGGCTTCATAAATAAGTGCACCTGAGATCATAACTCAAAGCACCCGAGAGATGTTTACAATGATCCTTATGCTTCGGAAATAAGGACATAATTACCAATGTTATTAGAACATCCTCACAATAGAAAAAGGCTCACTATTTCTAGGATATCTTAGTCGCCTAAAGTTAAAATGAGAAGTACAAAGCCTGTCAATCTATGGTTAAAAAAAAAAGGAACGATTAGCTCCGGCCCCGGTGCCATAATGTTTGTCATTCAAAAGCTGGCTTTCACCTCTCCAACCCCATCTTCCACTTAAAAAACCCTCGGCCAAATAACCCCACCGGTCTACTTGTTGTTCCCCTAATGCAATGGGCACATTATCACCTCCACACCTGGGCCCATGCCATGGCCTCTGTCGGATGGCCTTTCTCACTCTTCTTACTAGGTATTACCTTCCAGACCCACTCAAACCCCTTCCTTTTCCTGGAACCCTCCTCACTGGCCCAAGCCCCAGGGAACTCTCCTCTCCTCCCAATGCCTACAGACCTTATTCTTTATACCTCCATCTCAAACTGACTTAGAGAGCCTTAGTACCTTCCTTCTTTTTGAAATCCCTGACTTTTCTCTCTTGGCAGATGACAAAAGTCCACTGGAGGCAGAGATGGTGTTTCAGAGGCCTTGTATCCCCCAGGACCTAGCAGATTCTGAATGGTTGCTGATATAATGACGTTTAAGTTATATAACAGCCACAAAGGAGAAAGGAAAACTTTCCTTTTCACTGCTGACACACCAAGAATACACAAATATTATAGCTGTTCAAACCAGTTGGCAAGCAGAACCCAAGTGGCAGATGCGTGTCTTTGCTCTTTACGACATGTTCCAACAATAAAGAATGCCACTACTGAGAAAGCAAATCTGATACTTCCTAAAGGGAAGTACATTTTACAGAAGAGTGTCAGCACATACAATCTCGGTTCCCCAAATACTAATCCACTCACGAGAACAGAGAGACTAAGTCATTCCATCATCTGTTTCAAGTAAGGAACACATACATACATATCTGACCATCTTACCAAAGTACCAATTCCCCCTTAAATAGAAACATCTACCTGTTTACCTACAAGTGCTCCTAAGCATAAAAGGTAGCAAATGGCAGTTCTCCGAGGCAACTTGTAACTACTAGAACCATCGTACGTTTCCATTTGTTTATATGGTTTAAAATCAAAAGCTATATGACATTTGCATTAGAGCAAGCCTCTGTCCAAGAGTCATTATCATACATACACACACGGAGTCACTCGTATCCTTTGATGAGTGCTAACACATTTCTGCTTTTATGAGATGGGAATAAACGCTACCGTTTTTCTCAAAAAGCTATGTGATAAATCAGCCAACCTACTATCCAATTACATTTATTATAATTGCCCATGACAAAGACACAGACTTCTTAAATATTCCAAGTACAAACAACCAAATGAATTATTCAGTATTCTTTAATTTGCAGGTAACAGAAAGGGCACTTGAAGGAGCAGAGGCAAAAGCAAGACAGACTCACTGAGTCTAGCAACACAAAAGCCACGGGGGTGGCTAGGCTTTAGGACCAACTCAAAATGAACTCCACCAGGACAAGAGAACATCTTTGCTTCTACAGGTTGGCTTTGTTCTCCCTTCCTAAAATCTGCCTTCTTCCACTTGACTCCCAGCTCTGCCACTAAGAAGGACTATTCCATAGTTATAATTTTTAAAATTCTTAAGAAAACCTCATGCTGGTCCAGCTTGGGGCCATGTAGCCACTCCAGTGGCCAAGGTCCCATGACTGACTGGTCTACACTAGAACTACCTCGTTGAACTGGCGGGAAGAGCAGTAAGTCCTCCAGAAGACAGGTGAGTTTACTTCCCAGAAGTGGAAAGGGGGGCTCATTTGTCTGCCCCCAAAATATCACCACCTATCAAGAAATTCCACTTCAAGTCTAACGCAAAAGCTTATCTAAGCAGTCCTCAACCTGGTAATAAATTACATTCTGAAAGTTGTTTAATGAACTCTAAAGTTCATGAACACTTCTGTGGCACTTGAAATGCATTTCACTAGAGACCAAATGTAGAGAGACTGGCTTCTCTGCCAGACTTTAAAGGCCTATTGAACTCATGATTTATCTGAAGTATAATGTTAATAATATTTCTAACACTATACTCAAACCCCATTCATAACATTGTTCCTATAGGAAAATGTATTTGAAATTCCACCTACAGCAAGAAAAACATGCTCAATTTAATTCATTTACTGAGTATCCAGTAATGATAGTGGCTTCCATTGTGCACATATCACTTTACATTTAATCTGTACACAATACAGCAAGGCAGGTATTAACAACTGCACTGAACACACGATGAAACTGGGAGTTCGAGAAGGTTTTGAAGCCTAAGGTCAATCATGAGGACAAGTCAGAGCCTGCTTCAGAGCTATGAATGTTTGACCCCAAAGCTGGGAGTATTCTGTCTGATATCTGTAGCAGCCAGACAAGAGTGGACTTTCAGTTCAGGTGACTAAGAGCTGAGCTAACGTTTCAGACTCTGTGTGAAAGCATCTAGATTTCCCTGCAGAGAAGAGAAGGAACTAGTGGGCATCATACACAGTCAATAGCCAGACATTACCTTTGTATATCTTCCCAAGAGAAGGTATTTCTCTGTGGCAAAACAAAAGAAAATATTCATCTGGGTAAACCTTAAATTATACAGATGCTTGTACTGACATGAGGATCGTCTGCAAATTAAGGGTCTATAAATAGTATCTTCATAAAAAATTGATTTTGCCCTGTTGAAAAAAGAGAGCATTATCTTAGAGGGCACTTAGGTGCTTTAGAAGAAAGTTAAAATTGCAAAAATAACTAGCTAAGGTGACTCAGTTCTGCCAAAATAAATGCAATGGATGCATTTCACAGCTTTAACTGTATTTCATATTTTAAAAAATGTTTTTGGTTATGCGGTATTTACTACACACAAGAGAATATATTGGGTTGGCCAAAAAGTTCGTTCGGGTTTTCGTAACAGAAAAACTCGAACGAACTTTTTGGCCAATACAATATTTAACTTATTTGTCAGGAAAAATAATATTAACATGAACAATCATGAACACACCACCCAACCTAAAGGCAGACCATCAGCGATAAACCATGGCAGCTCCCTGAGTGTTCCGTCCTATCTGATGGAGGCTGAAAATTGCTTCTTTCTGTGCATGTTGGACAAGAAGTTTGAAAGCCCTTGGTCCAAGATGGGGCTCTAATAATAAATTAACCCAGTGTCTTCTGAAATTAAACTGGAGAAGTGATCATGAGTAATGAGACACAGAACAGCTGAATTCAATCATAAAGGAAGGGCACAGGTAAACTGTACATTGTCTTAATCTAGAAACTGCTCATCAGACAGACTTGTAGGAGCTTTTGGTTTTACTCCATGGTCCAAAGCCAGGAGTAGTCATTAGACAGATTACTAGGCACATGACCTGAAATATGACAGGTCAACTGGAAATTGTTCCAAATTGAGGTAAGGTATTACTAAGCCAAGACAAACTGGTTCTCCCATGCAGAGCCTTAAACACATCAGACACCATAAGAAGAAAAAGAAAAGGAGCACATGAACTAATAACAACGAACTTCATGCATCACGGAGAAAAGGACAAATAACTTGAGGGGGGAAAATCAAAGAAAATAGTCAATAATTTTGTTGTAACAGGGAGTTAAACAGCTTATATTATGGGGAAGCATTAAGATAAAGAAATTAAAGAGTTTACAACATACGTCTAAAGAAAGGACATATACACTAAGCTAGTGAGAGAGTCAGTATAAATTGTGTGACTAAAAACTACATATTGAGAATAAGGAAGTCTAACACGCAATACAAATTAAATGGTACAGTAAATACATGCTAAGGAGGAGATGGAAAAGGGAAGATAAGCTTAACTAAGAAAGCAATGACATTTAAAGACCATCTTAAGGATGGCATACAACAAAGTGGGGACACCTACATGAACACAGTTTGCCAATTATCAAAGCGACACTCTCCCTCAGCACCCGACACTGTCTGCCTTGTTTTATAGCTGCTGGGATACACAGCATCCAATTGCATCGTACTCTAAGATTCCTGAAGGCTGGGTCCAGGGCTTGGATTTTTAAAGCCTCCAGACGTCCAGACCTTGACATGGGACATGTTCTACAAATGTTAGAAGAAAAAAAAAATTAAGAGTCAAGTTGGTCAACCCTAAATACCTTATTTAAATGCCTTATTTGAAGTGATAACCTCTGATGAAGGTTGACCTCTTCAATGCAGGAGGAAGAGTGTAGTACAACAGATGATGGGGAACACTGTTTCTCAACTTAAAAAGGAAGTTCTCTGTACAAGGTGTGTGTGTGTGTGTGTGTGTGTGTGTCCTGAAAGGGAGAGAGGGTGGTACCTAATGGGTGAAAAAGGAGCAGATCAGTTCAGGTTGAAATATGCTGCCGTAACAACACCAGCATTTTGGAGGCCAACAACAGAGAAAGGTTTATTTCTGGTCCTGTTTGGTTCTGTGCAGGTGAGCCAAGGCTGGGGTCCATGTTGTCTTCACTCTGTGACCAAGGCAGAAGGAGCACCCCTAACTGGGACAGGCTGATCTCATGGCAAAGAGAAAAGAAAGATGGCAGAATCAGGCAATGTCTATTCCATTTCTGCCTGGAAATGGCACATCATTGTTATTTACATTTCTTATTATTTGCAAGTCCTATGGCAAGCCAGCCACAGGGCTCAGCCCTCAGTGGGGTGGGAAAGAATATCCTCTCACAGGATGGAGGGTGGGTAGGGAGGAAGAGCGAATGTTTTGACAATAATATAATCTACCACAAAGGAAATGGAAAATGGCTAGCGAAGTGCTTTCTTCCCTTCAGTAGTGATAGAAGAAGATGTCCTATTATAAAAAAGCAGTCTTTCCATTTCTGTGGTACTTTATGGTGTTTTCATAATATTTCAGATATTGTCTCACTGTATCCTTACAACCAACCCAGTGTGATCCCAGGACTTGCCCAAAGCCCCAGCAGCTCCTGAAATGGAACCCGAAGTCTGGTGACCTCTCACCGAAGGAGCCTTTGAGGCCTCTGTTTCACCCACAAAATGGAGATAATCCCTGACACGTCCTAAGAAGGTTGTTGAGAGATTAAGTAAAACAACATATTTAAAACACATAAGCACATAAAAGTACTCAACAAATATAAGGTAGTATTATTATTAAATTATGATATCTATGTCTTAACCCATGTCTTTCCCAAATTAAATTTAATCACAAATAGTTTGTTTAAATTCCTTAAGAAGAAAATGCATTTATTAATGATGTTTCCTTCCCCTGTCAAAACCATAAGCTCCCCTAGTTGAGTTTTATCTGTACATACACACTGTCCCCATGACTTCTCTTACTTGTTTACTCCCTGACTGATCAGTTTCTTAAGATTCTCAAGAAGTTTCAGAAGGCGGCACTGTTAATAATTTTTATTTCTTCCCAAACAAGAGAAATTAAGGAAAACTGAAGACGCCCAGTCTTCATTTCAAGTATGATATAGATTCCACGTGTGGCTCCCAACTGAGAATGAATAAAGGACTTAGCATCAAAGGCTCCAGCCCTAATTACCACTACTTGCCTTCGCTCTTTGCATTCTACCAAACTACAGTTCCAGCCTTTCCCCAGAATGGAATCTTCCTTTCCCACCTCTGCCTCTTGGCTCCAACTGTTTGTCCTACCTAGAGTATTCCCTAGGCACTGCCCCAACTCTGTTAAAGATCCTGCCCAAATATTGAATAATTAGGTAAGTGCACCACAGTGCATACACAAAGATGTTCATCATAGTGTGCTTTACAAGAATGAATAGTTGAAAACAACCTAAATGCCCACTAATAGGGAAATGGTTAAGTCCATGACAGACCACATATACATGGAATGCTATACAACAATAACAAAAATGATGTAGATTATACCTATTGAGGTGGCACGGTCTCAGTATATTATCAGTTGAATCAGGTTTCAAAACAATATTAATAATGATCCATTTTAGGAGGAAAAATATGTATCTAATCTAGACACAGGAAGAGTATGGCAGAATACAAAAAAAATGCTAATAATGGTATCTCAGGGTAGTGATAATGATTTTTCGAATCTTAGTAATTTTCACACTTTAAAGCTCTTTCCAATTAGCATTTTAACTTTTATAATCTAAAAAAGGGTATTTTAATTAAAAGGCATTAATACCCAATTCAAATGTCATCTGCTCCTGAAACCCTCCTTGCCCCCCGCTACCCCCCAGTCTAGCCCACCCTTATCACACAGGTAATTCCTCTCTCCTGTCTGTTTCCTGACAGTCTAATATATCTATTATAACATTTACCACATTTGTTTTGAAACGGCAGTTTTCTTTGTTCAGGCTTGATTATCAACTCCTGAAGTGGAACAAGCCTGTTTTACATTTACTGGAATCTACCCTAATAACCCATGACCCAAGTACCCAGAAACTACTGAGTGTGTTGATTTGAACATAAAGAAAGGTTATAAAATTTACACATTTGAAGACTGTACACCTAGTAGTGCTCTAATCAAAAATTCATCTATGGTGGGGATGTTCAGAAATTGCATAGGGTCCATTCTGGAGAGAGAAATGATCAATCAGGATATTTTACCTGTGGCAAAATTTCTCTATTAAACATTACTCCCATGTTTGCTTTCAAAGTTACCAAACACACCCTTATTCAACTTGTTTAAGACGTGGGTTAATATTTCTTAATCCAGAGGCAAGTCTCTCAGATTTTTATCCATGAGCTTCCTCTTCAAACGGACAAGAACTACTTTTGCAATAATCCAAGTCCAATCCTAACTCAGTAGGAAATATAAATACCTATTGTTTTAGCAAGAAATAAGGGAAATAAATGTTTTAAGATTATGTAAGTCTGATTCGGGGAACTGACACAAATGAATGTTTTGAAATATCCAAGGCATTTTTTTGAAGGTTCAATAAAGAATGTGTTTTGAGAACTAGGTGGGTGAGATTTAAAATAAAAACAACCACCACGATCTTAGCTGTTACTTAGCAATTTCAGGCTTCAATTGTTCCCTTCTAAAGGGCAACTGAGAAAACTGAAGAAACTGCTTCCAGAAGAAACACTGAGATATCTGATCCAGTTTCCTTTCTTCCTTCCATTTTATTCCCTAAGATTTTAATCCAGCCAGTATGAACTTTAAACTGCCCAGATTTTTTTGTTTGGTTTTGTTTCGCTCTCTCTGGAGACAATTCCTTTTCCTTAATTTCTGAATCAAAAGCAAAGCTACATGCCATGGTTAGTTAGGGGCACCCTGGCTGCTTGTCCCCAAAGTCTCACTACCTGAGGAAATGCAGAGTCACGGGAGTACAGAGAAGGGAAAGAAGGAAGTTCAAAAGGGAGTGAACAGTCTGACTTATCTCCAAGCACTGGCACTCGAAAGCCAGAAGAAGTGAGGGGTGCCAGGGGCCAGTTACAAAGCTGAGTTAACAACGTGAGAATGCCAGTCACACTCTTAAGAAAATAGGTCTAAATTCTAAACTGATCCTGACCCTTATCTTCATTCCAGAAGCTATGGGGGCATGATAACTTGGTTTACTTAGCATGGATTCAAAACCAGGCCAGGTTTGCTTTTTTTTTTAACATCTTTATTGGAGTATAATTGCTTTATAATGGTGTGTTAGTTTCTGCTTTATAACAAAGTGAATCAGTTATACATATACACATGTTCCCATATCTCTTCCCTCTTGCGTCTCCCTCCCTCCCACCCTCCCTATCCCACCCCTCTAGGTGGACACAAAGCACCGAGCTAATCTCTCTGTGCTATGCGGCTGCTTCCCACTAGCTATCTATTTTACGTTTGGTAGTGTATATATGTCCATGCCACTCTCTCACTTTGTCACAGCTTCCCCTTCCCCTTCCCCTTCCCCTTCCCCTTCCCCATATCCTCAAGTCCATTCTCTAGTAGGTCTGTGTCTTTATTCCCGTCTTACCCCTAGGTTCTTCATGACC
Organism: Monodon monoceros; assembly: GCF_005190385.1. Lineage (NCBI taxonomy): Eukaryota > Metazoa > Chordata > Mammalia > Artiodactyla > Monodontidae > Monodon > Monodon monoceros. Next base: position 44,069,457 of record NW_021703781.1, read on the forward strand.
TTTTTTTTTTTCTTAGATTCCATATATATGTGTTAGCATACGGTATTTGTCTTTCTCTTTCTGACCTACTTCACTCTGTATGACAGACTCCACGTCCATCCACCTCACTATAAATAACTCAAATTTCGTTTCTTTTTATGACTGAGTAATACTCCATTGTATACATGTGCCACATCTTCTTTATCCATTCATCCGATGATGGACACTTAGGTTGCTTCCATGTCCTGGCTATTGTAAATAAAGCTGCAATGAACATTTTGGTACATGACTCTTTTTGAATTATGGTTTTCTCAGGGTATATGCCCAGTGGTGGGATTGCTGGGTCATATGGTAGTTCTATTTGTAGTTTTCTAAGGAACCTCCATACTGTTCTCCATAGTGGCTGTACCAATTCACATTCCCACCAGCAGTGCAAGAGTGTTCCCTTTTCTCTACACCCTCTCCAGCATTTATTGTTTCTAGCTTTTTTGATGATGGCCATTCTGGTCGGTGTGAGATGATATCTCACTGTAGTTTTGATTTGCATTTCTCTAATGATTAATGATGTTGAGCAAACCAAACTCTTACCACCAGGGCTGAGAAAGATAATTGAAGATTTGTGGCTTGGAAATGTCTTCACAATAGGAAACTTACAGTCAGTGGTGAGCTGGGGCCAGCTCATACCAGTCCCTTAGAACAAATTGCATATTCTCAGGATTTTTGGCAAGGCAGTTGTTAAACACACCATCATTACAAGTTAAATTACATAAACATACAATTAAATTATACTAAGAACAAAGATCATAAATACTCAAAACACGTCACTTCCTGTTTTACTATTATCAATGCTCTTGATGTTCTTTGCAACTATTGTACCTGGTTGGTAGGAGATCATATAACAGTGTGCTCCTGCACATCCCTTCCCAACTCTGCTGGCGGTGACTTTTGCTGGTAGTGTGAAATCAGCTATGGTGGGAGAGTTTGAGTGTTCACACCATGGAAATCAGCAAACACTACAACCCCCTCCCCCCATCAGGGCTAGCTCTAAACATTTACCTGCGTATCACTACCTGCAATGTTAACCCACCACTGCCTGACAGGAGCTCAGGAAGTTCAGCTGGCCAGTCTTCTAAGTCAAGAAAAAGGCTTGCAAACTATAAATCATGATACAAATATAAGGATAGAAAGTAACTACTTTTATTGTGGCCCTGGAATGTACCAGTCATAGCACAAAGTACTATCCCCATGGTATTTCGTTTCATGAGAGGTATTATCAAATCCAATATACAGATGAGTCAACTGAGGTTGAGAGGCTGAGTAACTACTAAAAGCACAACAGCAAGAGCCAGGTCTATGAATGTATGACTCAAAAATGTATGATCTTTCCAGTAACTACCCCACTTACTAACGTTATCATTACCATAACGAAACCAAAACCAACCACGTTTAACTGTCAGATAATTAACAAACACTAATGGCCTTTTATATGTAAAAGAAAATGGTGTAACGAAGAGGAATAGACAAAGAGCTGACTTTTATTCATATTCACCAAGTTTACTCATATTTACCTCCAAAATGTACCCACAAAAAGTGGGTAAGAAATGGGGCCCACAGAACCAGTGGAATGAAGAATGATCTGCATTTGAGAAGGGCTACTCCAAGGTTAATGTAAAAGGAATCCTCTTTCAATTCTTTAAATACTTATGCTCTATCCACAAAACTGACATACCCAACTTAAGATGACACATTCTACCAAGAAAGAATAATGCAAAAGCAAAATTTCTCAAATGTTGGCACCAACTTTCTGTAGTGTTTGGATATTTACTTTTCAAAATTTTCTCTTTTAAACTTTTGAGGTATTTAATTGTGCTGTTATTTTACCATGGTTTCTTACAGAAAATTCACCCTGCAGTCAATGGAATTCTAAAGGGCTAACAAAATTTTACTCACTGATTATTTTTTAAAATTCTTGTCATCTTGGCTTCCTATAAGTTACCGGCTTCTCCCATTGTTTCTGTACATTTCCATCACCTGCCATGAGAAGAAAGAATCTGATTATATGTCTCATAAAGACCATTTCCTGGTTTCTACTACATTAGTCTTTTCCTTTCTTTATACCCAAAACACACAGAAAAATAGAGTTGTCTGTCCATTTCTCTCCAAAATCAAAAAGGCAGGAGAGAACACCACAAAAGATCACCTCAAGAGAAAGAACTTTAAAGAGCAGTATTTCTACTGTTGGGGTTTGGGGTGGACACTCTTAAAATACCCTCCCTTATGTTTTCAGGAAGAAATTTTTAGTCTTGCTTGGGAGGAAGCAGTATTACAATAAGCCACTTTCTCTCTCTACGTCTCCCCCCAGCCCCTCCTCCCTTCTCAAAAGCAAGTGACTTCTCACCCGGGAAGGCTAGAGTAAGCGCTGGCCTAGCTGGGCAGCAAGGCCCTCCCTCTTGTTCTCTCCAACACCTGGGGCCAAGCTAACTTCCACACAGTAAGCAGGACAAGGGCTGCCTGCTTCCAGGAGGGCCAGCCAGCTCTCTCTGCCAGCTTCTCTCCAGCTGTTACCAGACTAGGATGACTAGATCAGGGTTACTAAGGTCCAATTCATGCTTTACAGAAAGAGGTAACTGACCATTCTCAGTTCTCCAATCCTGTTTTTATCAGTAATTAAGCTACTATCTATGTTGCTTCCCACTTGAATTGCTCTATTTCTCAAATTGTTTAAAGATTATACGATTAGGAACTAAGATGGCGGAGTAGAAGGACGTGCCCTCACTCCCTCTTGTGAGAACACCAGAATCACAACTAGCTGCTGGACAGTCATCGACAGGAGGACACTGGAACTCACCAAAAAAGGTACCCCACGTCCAAAGACAAAGAGAAGCCACAATGAGATGGTAGGAGGGGCGCAGTCACAGCAAAATCAAATCCCGTAACTGCTGGGTGGGTGACTCACAGACTGGAGAACACTTATACCAGAGAAGTCCACCCACTGGACTGAAGGTTCTCTGAGCCCCACATCAGGCTTCCCAACCTGGGGGTCCGGAAACGGGAGGAGGAATTCCTAGAGAATCAGACTTTGAAGACTACTGGGAACTGATTGCAGGACTTCGACAGGACTGGGGGAAACAGAGACTCCACTCTTAGAGGGCAAACACAAAGTAGTGTGCGCATCGGGACCCAAGGGAAGGAGCAGTGACCCCAGGGAAGACCTGAACCAGACCTACCTGCTAGTGTTGGAGGGCCTACTGCAGAGGCAGGCAGTGGCTGTGGCTCACAGTGGGGACAAGGACACTGGCAGCACAAGTTCTGGGAAGTATTCCTGGGCGAGAGCCCTCCCAGAGTCCACCATTAGCCCCACCAAAGAGCCAAGGTAGGCTCCAGTGTTGGGTTGCCTGAGGCCAAACAACCAACAGGGAGGGAACCCAGCCCCAGCTTCAGCAGTCAAGCGGATTAAGTTTTACTGAGCTCTACCCACCAGAGCAACAGTCAGCTCTACCTACCACCAGTCCCTCCCATCAGGGAACTTTCACAAGCCCCTTAGATAGCCTCATCCACCACAGGGCAGACTGGAGAAGCAAGAAGAACTACAATCCTGCAGCCTGTGGAACAAAAACCACATTCACAGAAAGACAAACAAGATGAAAAGGCAGAGGGCTATGTACCAGATGAAGGAACAAGATACAACCCCAGAAAAACAATTAAATGAAGTGGAGATAGGAAACCTTCCAAAGAAAGAATTCAGAATAATGACAGTGAAGATGATCCAGGACCTCGGCAAAAGAATGGAGACAAAGATTGAGAAGATGTAAGAAATGTTTAACAAAGACCTAGAGAATTAAAGAACAAACAAACAGAGATGAACAATACAATAACTGAAATGAAAATTACACTAGAAGGAATCAATAGCAGAATAACTGAGGCAGGAGAACGGATAAGTGACCTGGAAGACAGAATGGTGGAATTCACTGCTGCAGAACAGAATAAAGAAAAAAGAATGAAAAGAAATGAAGACAGCCTAAGAGACCTCTGGAACAACATTAAACACAACAACATTCGCATTATAGGGGTCCCAGAAGGAGAAGAGAGAGAAAGGACCCGAGAAAATATTTGAAAAGATTATAGTCAAAAACTTCCCTAACATGGGAAAGGAAATAGCCACCCAGGTCCAGGAAGCACAGAGGGTCCCATACAGGATAAACCCAAGGAGAAACACACCGAGACACAAAGTAATCAAACTGGCAAAAATTAAAGACAAAGTAAAATTATTGAAAGCAGCAAGGAAAAAATAACATACAAGGGAATTCCCATAAGGTTAACAGCTGATTTCTCAGCAGAAACTCTGCAAGCCAGAAGGGAGTGGCATGATAAACTTAAAGTGATGAAAGGGAAGAACCTACAACCAAGATTACTCTACCCGCCAAGGATCTCATTCAGATTCGTTGGAGAAATCAAAAGCTTTACAGACAAGCAAAAGCTAAGAGAATTCAGCACCACCAAACCAGCTCTACAACAAATGCTAAAGGAACTTCTTTAAGTGGGAAACACAAGAGAAGAAAATGACCTACAAAAACCAACCCAAAACACTTAAGAAAATGGTCACAGGAACATACATATCGATAACTACCCTAAATGTGAATGCATTAAATGCTCCAACCATATGATCATCTCAACAGATGCAGAGAAAGCTTTTGACAAAATTCAACACCCATTTATGATAAAAACTCCCCAGAAAGTGGGCATACAGCAAACCTACCTCAACATAATAAAGACCATATACAACAAACCAACAGCAAACATCATTCTCAATGGTGAAAAACTGAAAGCATTTCCTCTAAAATCAGGAACAAGACAAGGATGTCCACTCTTGCCACTATTATTCAACATAGTTTTGGAAGTCCTAGCCACGGCAATAAGAGAAGAAAAAGAAATAAAAGGAATACAAATTTCAAAAGAAGAAGTGTAACTGTCACTGTTTGCAGATGACATGATACTATATGTAGAGAATCCTTAAGATGCCACCAGAAAACTACTAGAGCTAATCAATAAATTTGTAAAGTTGCAGGGTACAAAATTAATGCACAGAAATCTCTTGCATTCCTACACACTAATGATGAAAAATATGAAAGAGAATTTAAGGAAACACTCCCATTTACCATTGCAACAAAAAGAATAAAATACCTAGGAATAAACCTACCTAGGGAGACAAAAGACCTGTATGCAGAAAACTATAAAACACTGATGAAAGAAATTAAAGATGATACCAACAGATGGAGAGATATACCATGTTCTTGGATTGGAAGACAATATTGTGAAAATGACTCTACTACCCAAAGCAATCTACAGATTCAATGCAATCCCTATTAAACTGCCAATGGCAATTTTTACAGAACTAGAACAAAAAATCTTAAAATCTGTATGGAGATACAAAAGACCCCGAATAGCCAAAGCAGTCTTGAGGGAAAAAAAAGAACCTGGAGGAGTCAGACTCCCTGACTTCAGACTATACTGCAAAGCTACAGTAATCAAGACAATATTGTACTGGCACAAAAACAGAAACATAGATCAATGGAACAAGATAGAAAGCCCAGTGATAAACCCACGCACCTATGGTCAACTAATCTATGACAAAGGAAGTAAGGATATACAGTGGAGAAAAGACAGTCTCTTCAATGAGTGGTGCTGGGAAAACTGGACAGTTACATGTAAAAGAATGAAATTAGAACACTCACTAACACCGTACACAAAAATAAACTCAAAATGGATTCGAGACATAAATATAAGACTGGACACTATAAAACTCTTAGAGGAAAACATAGGGAGAACGCTCTTTGACATAAATCACAGCAAGATCTTTTTTGATCCACCTCCTAGAGTAATGGAAATAAAAACAAACAAATGGGACCTAACGAAACTTCAAAGCTTTGGCACAGCAAAGGAAACTACAAACAAGACGAAAAGACAACCCTCAGAATGGGAGAAAATATTTGCAAACGAATCCACAGACAAAGGATTAATCTCCAAAATATATAAACAGCTCATGCAGCTCAATATTAAAAAAACAAACAACCCAATCCAAAAATGGGCAGAAGACCTAAATAGGCATTTCTCCAAAGAAGACATACAGATGGCCAAGAAGCACATGAAAAGCTGCTCAACATCACTAATTATTAGAAAAATGCAAATCAAAACTACAATGAGGTATCACCTCACACCAGTTAGAATGGGCATCATCAGAAAATGTACAAACAACAAATGCTGGAGAGGGTGTGGACAAAAGGGAACCCTCTTGTACTGTTGGTGGGAATGTAAATTGATACAGCCACTACGGACGTTCCTTAGAAAACTAAAAATAGAATTACCATATGATCCAGCAATCCCACTATTGGGCATACACCCAGAGAAAACCATAATTCAGAGAGACACATCCACCCCAATGTTCATTGCAGCACTGTTTACAATAGGCAGGTCACAGAAGCAACCTAAATGCCCATCGACAGATGAATGGATAAAGAAGATGTGGTACATATATGCAATGGAATATTACTCAGCCATAAAAAGGAATGAAATTGGGTCATTTTGAGAGACGTGGATGGATCTAGAGACTGTCATACAGAGTGAAGTAAGTCAGAAAGAGAAAAACAAATATTGTATATTAACGCATTTATGTGGAGCCTAGAAAAATGGTACAGATGAACCGGTTTGCAGGGCAGAAATAGAGACACAGATGTAGAGAACAAACGTATGTACACCAAGGGGGGAAAGTGGTGGGGGGGTAGGGGGTGGTGTGATGAATTGGGTGATTGGGATTGACATGTATACACTGATGTGTATAAATGGATGACTAATAAGAACCTGCTGTATAAAAAAATAAATAAAATAGAAAATTAAAATAAATAAATAAATAAATAAAATAAAAATAAAGATTATAGGCTAGAAAAGGTAAATGATAAAGCATCCCAAACCACCAACATCTATCAAAGGACAATGCCCAGATAAAACCTTGGCTCAAAATCCTACCACTTCCTAGCCACGTGACCTTGGGAAAATCCATTCACATTTACCCAGCCTCAATTTCTTTATTTCTGAAAGAGAATCAAATGGCCCCTACCATACTGTGTGGTTGTGAGGATTAAAAAAAATGAAAGACGTGATCTGCCAAAGTCAAATTTTGATCTAACAAGGGTATCACCCCAGCACCAGGGACACCCAGAGTTCAATGATCAGACTTGCTACTTCATCCATATATACAATTCAAATAGCGCAGGTTCATGGAATAATGGATTATGCTCAGCAAAGTGCCCCCCTTTTCCAAAAGGAAGTCATTCAGAATGATGTTTTACTTCTGTTTTTCAATTTCCTAACATTTTAGGGTCCCCAACCAAGCGGTAGGAAGTTCCAATTTCTTTCTCTTCACAGAACAGCCCAAATGAAAACATCTTACTTCTAGCAAGTAGAATGCAGCAATTGCTCATTTTATGTGAAGAACATATGGCTCCAAGTAGACAACACTTATAAAATAGGAACCTGTTAACTTTCCTCACCTGAAGCCTCAGTGTTAAAGGCATTCAGAGAGAAGAGATTAATATTAATTGTAAAATGGCTCCATACACTGAGGTACCGTGAGAGACGGTGTCACCTCAGTTATAGAACAGGCAGAAACCCCAAGTTACCCAGACCACTAGGGTGTATGCGTGTCTGTAAGAGGGGCATAAAGAAGGGAGAGAATGGAAAAACACCCCATCAATACAGAGAGCTTCCTGGTAACAAAGAAAGAACTTGTCAACACCAATAAAAATAGCAGGGAAGGAATGAAGAGTCAAAGATTTGTATTGTAGATTGTACCCAACACCGAGGAACATTCTCATCGGCTGGCTGTAGCTTTATACTCCAGGTTACTTGGTATGGAAGGCCTTGAAAAGCATGGAAAATGCAGAGAGTTTGATATAAGTTTAAAATACATAGGCTTGAACTCTACCTCTGCTATTTAATAGCAGTGTGGTCTCTGCCAAGTAAGTTAATCCTCTAAGCCTCAGTTTCCAGGTCTGTAAAATAAGGACAATAATACATACCTCGGAGAGCAGTTATGCAGACTAGAGATAATGCATGTACAGTGCCCACCACAGACTATGTCCCCAAAATATAATTACAATCATTGTGTCTGCTACTGCAAGTATGATAGTCCATCAAATTCAGACTCTTTCTCTAGGTGAACATTTCGGAAAGAGGTTCAAATCACACTTTTGACAACAACATGAAACTCTTCTAAGCTGATCTGAATGAAGTGTTAAATAAAAATCTCCATCTTAGTTGGTAGCCTTTACTAACATGCAAACCAAAAGTTATAGCTATGCATTTGTTAGCATTCTTCATATCAGTCCTGAGTTTCTTTTTTTTTTTTTTTTGCGGTACGCAGGCCTCTCACTGTTGTGGCCTCTCCCGTTGCGGAGCACAGGCTCCGGACGCGCAGGCTCAGCGGCCATGGCTCACGGGCCCAGCCGCTCCGCGGCATGTGGGATCTTCCTAGACCGGGGCACGAACCCGTGTCCCCTGCATCGGCAGGCGGACTCTCAACCACTGCGCAACCAGGGAAGCCCCTGAGTTTCTATTTTTGATGATAAATTCTTGAAGAAGGGAATGAAAATTTTCCACTAGTGCTAATTCTTCTGGTGTGCATTGTAATGCCAAGTACTCAGCATACATCTGTGGAAAATAAAAGCCACACTGCGAATGCCAGTAGCCTATCACCAAGGCTAGCTTCACTTCACAGCCTCATCAACAACAGTATGGATTTGTCAGCTATGTTTTCAAGAAAAACGAAGACCACAAGGTGAGGCACTACCAACTTTTTTTTTTTTTTTTTTTTTGCGGTACGCGGGCCTCTCACTGTTGTGGCCTCTCCTGTTGTGGAGCACAGGCTCCGGACGCACAGGCTCAGCGGCCATGGCTCACGGGCCCAGCCACTCCACGGCATGTGGGATCTTCCCGGACCGGGGCACGAACCCGTGTCCCCTGTATCGGCAGGTGGACTCTCAACCACTGTGCCAACCGGGAAGCCCGGCACTACCAACTTTTAAACAGAACTTTCTATCTACAAAAAGTTCTCCTTGACCCCTTCATCGCTTTGGGACTCATTCCAGTGATGCTGACTGCTCAGAGTAAACTGAGTACTCTTCTTGTACGTTCAAAACCTGTGTACAATGCCCACAAGAAAATGTCTCATTACAGTTTAGTTGCTCCTGATTTTTTAACAAACACACGTTCTTTGCTATGATGGAAAATATTTTAATAGGTTCAAGGAATCAATTTCATCCTCAAAGATGGTCACTTGCCACCACCAGGGTTATTTGAAAGAATTAGAAGTGATTTCAACAACTGACTAATGAACTACCCATGTGGCAGAAGACACTGTGCTCAGTCCTGGGGCTGGGGAAGGAGTTACAAGGTGGTTGAGATGAAGTTCATTTATGAGAATGCAGTGCAATGGCTGTATCACCAGAATACAAGCAATTAACTTAGCTGGTGCACTGAAGGAGAATAATGTGGATGTATAAATCCTGGCTGGGACAGTTAAAAACTCAATATTTCTTAATCATACCTCACATACAATGTTAATATTCTACAACAGTCACGCAGGAACCTGGCTAAAAAGAATACGCTCCTTTTTGAACGTATACTTTATCTTCTAGGGCGAGGCCAAGCTCCCACAAGGCGGAAGGAGACTGGCAGGCATCAAAACCAAGATCATTTGAGAGATGCTAGAGGATGTCACTTGCACTAAGGCTGCAGAAGTGGATAGAAGCTCTTGTAAGACATGATTGTATTGGATTCTTAGCCTCTTTTCTCCTAAGGAGTTAGTTCATGAAGAGGGGTTTAGACTTTCTCTATGGGAGATAGTGGCCTATGGTCATTAAAAGCATGTGCTTTGCAGTCACACAAAACTGCATTCCCCAATCTACCTTAAAGACCTTGAGGATGTTCTTTAATTCCTCTGGGCTTCAGTTTCTTCATCAACAGAATGAGACTAACAGTAGTACTACAGTTTAATGTTGTTCTATGGGTTAAAGACATAATGCCTGCAAACAGTTTAATAAAGCTCATGGCACACAGTAAGTGCTCATTAAATATTGTTGTTATTGGAAGAAGTAAACTATCCTCATCCTTAGGAGGCAAAGCAAGTTCCAAGGCAACATTAACAACAGAAAAAAGAGGTATCCTCATGAGTTCAGAAATGTTCTGGCCCACTTCACCAAAGAAAAATCTTGGTCTAAAGTTTCATTTAGTAATAAAGCACAAATTGCTCCTATATCAGTGCACATACCTTGGGAGCAAAGTAAGAGCAGCAGCAGCAATCAGAGGCTTATTGGCCAGTGAGAAAATCAGAACTGTTCATATCACCCACACAGAAACAAAACTAAATCACTTGCTTTAGATTCCTCAGCTAATAAATGGCAGAGCTGGGATTCAAACTCAGGCAGCCTGGCTTCAGTTCTTGTTCTTTTTTAAAAAAAATTTTTATTGGGGTATAGTTGATTCACAATGTTGTTTTAGTTTCAGGTGTTCAGCAAAGTGACATGTTATACGTACATATATAACCACTCTTTTTTAGATTCTTTTCCCACATAGGAGTCCTTGTTCTTAACTGACACCACGCTGCCTCCTCAGCAATGAAGAAGAGCAATAACTGGAGACTGACCAAGTCACAGACCAGGAGCAGGACAGAGAAAGGCAAGAAACCCCCTAAAGATGACTGAAGAGAAGAGGGAGATAAGGGAAATGACACAAAAGAGCAGCTAATGGGGCCAAAGAGTAAAAGGACCCAAACCACTAATGATTCTACATTAAAATCTAAAACACAGTCCTAGCAAGAATTCTAAAAGGATGGCACTGGGAAAGTGAACTAGTGTTGGGATTCAGCACTTGCTTAAGTACAACAGTGAACAGAAGACATAAAAGCTGAGAAGATGCCACTTAGGTCGTTTATATAAGCCTCATGATGACTTAGAAACACCTGCTAGGGAACACGTCACACACACAAAATACCAGCTGTCAGGGGAGAGCCCCCAAAGCACGAGAGTTTCTTACCAAGACTGAGATTCCTGCTATGTTTTCCTTGCGTTTCCACAGTGGAAAAGCGGAAGAAAGGCCACCAGGGTGTTGAATTCTCTGTCGGTCAGAAGAAAGGAGACAGAAGGATGAGAATTGTGCCCTTAGCTAAGTAGGAGAATGCCCAGAGAGGAGAGAAGAGATAAAGAGAAGCCATATTCCTGGCCAGCCTCAAGTGTGGCAGGCTCCAAAACGGCCCCTGAGACCCCTGTCTCTTATTATCCATGCCTGTGCAATCCCCTTCCCTTGAGTGGGGGTGGGAACTGTGATTTGCCTGTAACCAACAGAATAAGACCAAAATGACGGGACACGTGGTTACATCACATAAGACTGTACCGTCCATTCTGCTACGAGATTCTCTCCCTTGCTGGCTTTGAAGAAGCCAGCTGCCAAGTGATGAGCTGCCTACAGAGAGAGCCAGGGGAGGGCAGCCTCCAACTGACAGTTAATAAGCAACTGAAGAGCCCACAAGAAACTGAATTTCTGCCAACATGAGCTCAGAAGAAAACCCTTCCCCGGTCAAGCCTCAGATGAGACAGCAGCCCTGCTGACACCCTGACTGCAGCCTTATAAAGTACCTAGCCAAATCACAACCAGTCTCCTGACCCACAGAAACTGTGAGATATAAGTTGGTAGTGGCATTGTCAGGCAGCTACAGATAACCAATACAGAAGGGAAGTGAGGCACAAGTTCCTGATGCAACCACATGTCCTTCTGAGAGAGGAGGGGAAGGAAGGAGAAGGCTAGGGGCCAGGGCCTGGGAGGGTGATCCTGCCCTCACATTGGTATGCATCCTCCTGTTCAACTATCGACTCAGACACTCAGTTTCCGCTCTTAACACACACATCCTGTCACCCTATTCTTACCATTTGGAAGACAAAGTGAATCATAATGACCAAGGAAAATACAATCTTGTAAACGGCAGTCAGGTTCCCTGGCTGGCCTGCAAAGGCTATTTAACATGCCAAACACTGACACAATTAAATGCCACTTGTAGCAAAACGGCTGGACCTACAGATTATCATACTAAGTCAAGCAAGAAAAAGACAAATATCATATGGTATCACTTACAGGTGGAATCTAAAAAATGGTACAAATGAACTTATTTATAAAACAGAAACAGACTCACAGACATAGAAAACAAACTTATGGTTACCAAAGGGGAAAGGGGTGAGGGGAGGGATAAATAAGATTTTGTGATCAGCAAATACACACTACTATATATAAAATAGATAAACAACAAGGTCCTACTGTATAGCACAGGGTCATATTCAATATCTTGTAACAAACTGTAATGGAAAAGAATCTGAAAAAATATGTATATATGTGTGTATAATATATACATATATATATATATATATATATATATAAACTGAGTCACTTTGCTGTACACCAGAAACTAACACAACATTGTAAATCAACTATACTTCAATTAAATAAATAAATAAATAACAAGAAGAAGAAAAGAAACAGCAAGAGGACTTCGACCATCTTACGAGATATACCATGACCCTACCTATCATAAAATAATTTTCACAAAAGTGTGTTTTAAATATGATATAATGAACTTAAATACTTTATAAAACCCATAATTGGAGAGACACATTAGAGATTTTCCATACTGGTGGTTTTGAGACCAGAATAAAAATTCAAACATCTAAAGTTCCATCCAGTTGCTAATATAGGGTCTTTAAAAATCAAACACATATATTTTGAAATCTTCTGAGCAAGTACCAACAGTTTCTACAAATTAATTCAAGTAACAATTCTCAAGCAGAGCATATAGCTACAACTCACTGAGCCAGAGACCTTCTACTTGACTAGGATGTCTTGCTAAAAGCAGAAACTGGTGGGGGTATCCTACACTCACGTCATTTGAAAGCTGGAGAATCCTCATTAGTCTTCTCGTCCTGGCCTCATGGTTGACAGATGATAACACATAGACCAAAAGACTTGAAATGACCTGTTCAGGGTCACCCAGCAGCACGGCCTGGGCCTCCTGTTTCCCAGGTTTCTTTATGCTCAACTCCACCCAACTTTAGCTTCAACTCCAGACATAACGAAATCAGTGGTATCAAATATTCTGTGAGGAAAACAATTGGGATTAACTTCCCCTGACTCTACAAAGCTTCAACTTGTAAAAACTAAGCCCTGTGGCAAGAGGAAAGAATAACACTGATTAAACATTCATATTAAGTGTTCAATCCATTTTCAAAAGCAATGCACAGGATTTTCTAAGCAAACTGAGATGCCCCTAAAATAGGCTGCCTTTTCTTGTGAATGATCTGCTTTTTTTTTTTAATGAATGTTAAGTAGGGAAGAAAGTCAAAAGAGGCATAGAATAAACATTTGTGCAAGCGTGCTTATTCCACTGCTTTAGAAATCCCCACTCCTAAATCCACTGACTCATTGCACAGATATATTCATTACACAGATATTTGTTACACAAATGCTTTGGCGTAGTAGGTGCTGTATATAAGGAGCCTGTTTGGACATAAATAATGTTTACTAATATTTTCAGCAGAAGTAACCACATGTAAACAAGTAACCACTGCAGAGAGAGAGATTTCCAGCCTCTTTTTTTGGTAGGCTATTAAGAATGCAGACTGGAGCTCCCTTTTCTCCTAGAAATTTCCGTATTTAAAATAAAAATCAACTTGTTTTTCTCTGTAATAATACTGCCTTTAAAGCAGCAGTGGGAGTTATCAAAACAAAGGGGTTTAACGTCCCCAGGTCGTATCCTTCCAGAACTCTCATTAGGGAAGTCTCTCGGTAGCCTAAAAGACAGTGGTCTTGCACTCAGCATTTTCCTTCATAATCTTTTCCTCTCAGCACCAAGAACAAATATATGTTTAAAACAAACCAAAAAGAAATAGGGCTTATTTTCTCCCACGCAGCCAGCAGTTTTCTCTCCTCAACATGAACTTACACCTCTACAGGTATTACCTTCACTAGGACACGATTTAACCCTCCCATTTTAAAGGCATCTGAACGCTTTGACATAGTATTAAAAACACTGGTATTACTCAAGGTAAAAATAGACCAACTGTTTGCCACACGCGAGGCTCTTTTCTAAATGTTTCCCAGGTACTAATTCATTTAATCTTGACAAGAGCACTATGAGGCATGTTACTATTATTATCCTAGTTTTACAGAAGATGAAACTGAGGTAGAGCTACTGAGAACGCAGGCACAGTTATTCATGCAACACATTCAATAAAGCGTTAGAGGGAAAGCTCCACTCCCCCTGCCTCATGCTTCCATGCGGAGGACTTTCCACTAGCCCAACAGTCCAGTCTCCTTCCCAATCTCCTCCCTGGGAGAGAAGTGATTATGTGAAAGGTGAGTCTGGGGGAAGGGCCTGGACAACGTGGCCCAGACTCTCCAGAGTACCTCCCTTCTCAGAGCTGGCCTGCCCACAGGCGGGGGAAGTCCAAGCTGCTCTCTCCCACACTATGAGGGGAAATTGGTCTCACTCGCATGAAATATCAGAAAACCCACTTAGCCACAGTCCTGGAATCAGGGTTATTCCTAATAAACCCCTGCATGTCTACCTCTCATTGGTCCATCCATTGGTCCCAAAATTGGGTGAGAAAGAAGGATGTTTGTCAACTGTCCATCCTCTCAAGCCCTGGCACTAGGTTTTAATACAGAAATGGGTGGAAAGATCTTTGTGAAAAAGGCAAATATTTCTTTTACAAAAACAAGAAAAAGAAAAAAAAAGAAAACACCCTCCTCAAAGGGATACAAGAACATAACACAGTTCAACAAGGTATCTGCAGAGCAGGTCATTAGTGACCCTGCTCTTTGAAGTCACCGTCAGATGGCGTCTAAACGACAAGGCTACTCCTCTACTTTATTATCTGTGTTGGACCTCAAACCACCATCTCCTTTCCAGATCAATAAAACCACGCAGGTAACCTTCTTTACTGTCGTACCCTAATTTAAGGCAGTGGAAAATTCCTTAGCATTGGTAGCCACATTGGTAGATATATTATCTTCAGCCTGGCCAAGTCTGTATTTTTATCAATTGGATCAATTTCTACCATAGAAAGTACAGTGACAAAAATACTACTCAGACCTCTGTCATCCAGGAATAAAAATGTCTCTAATTTCTAGAGTTATCGTTTGATCTTTCCTTTAATCTCGAAATACAAGGCATCTGATTTTAAACATACATTTAAAAGGGCTTTCATTCAGTAATATTGATTTTTTTTGGCTATAGAGAGATTTTAATGCAGATAATTTGAGCTCCATGCTTTCTTATTCAAACTGTACTTAATAAGGCTAGTTTCCGAAGCAAAAATTTTGAAATAAAAAACAGACCACATTTCTTCCACAGTAAATTTAAAAGCAAAATTAACTTTTTCACAAATGCACATGAGTAAAGGAAGTCAGTCATCCAGCACTGTCAACTTCACAGAAAAGGACAAATGAAGACACAGGCACTTCCATGCCTTAATCCTTGAGCACTCCTGTTGCAGGCAAGGCAGCTGTGGCATTATCCCCATGTTCAGAAAAAGAACCTGAGGTTCAGAGAATTACAGTGACATGCCTAAGTGAACCTACTTTCTAAGTGGCAGGGTTCAACGTGAAACACACTGTTTTTTTTCTATTGGAGCCAAAGTTTGTGCTTTTTCTCTTCCAGGCCACCATGAAGCAAGAAGTCATTGGAAAGGCCTCTGAGAATGAGTAGTGATCAAAATTTAAGTGGAGAAGAGCCGAAAACAAAGACTGACCATGATGCAGTGTGACAGAATGCAATGAGATGTGTCGGCCTCACTTATTTATTAGCACAGCCCGGGATAAGTGGTAAGAAAGGAGAGAAGGAAGAAAAATTCGAACAACAGAAATAACAAACAGCAGACTGGCCGTGAAGAATATGGGAAGAAACACCAACCAAAACAGAGAAATGATGCGGGGGCATTTGGTTACAGGTCATGCCTAAACCAGTGGTCAGCACCAAATAGTCAATATTTTAGGCTTCGCAGGGCATATGATATCTTTTACAACTATTCAGCTCTGCCATTACAGTCCGAAAGCAGCCACAGGTAACATGAAAATGAATGGACATAGCTGTGCGCCAATAAAACTGTATTGACAAAAACCAGTCTCCGGCCAGATTTGGCCTTTCGGCTGTAGTTTGTTAAAGCCTGGCCTGGACAGTCACCTGGCCTTCACAGGAGGCCGTATGACATACTAAAGAAGCAGCGAGAAAAATCTAGGGACAACATAACCATTCAACTGGCAGCAAGTACCCTGAGCGCTGCCATTCCCTTAAGTACCGAATCTGCTGGGGGCTCAGCACGACCTTTTGATTAAGAGACTGAAGTGATGCATTTGTTCAGTAGCTGCTAATCCAAAGTTATTAACATTCAAAGAACCCATCTGTAAAATACTGTGTTGATTATGACTCACAGAACTGTTAAGTCCAAGCTTACCCTATATTTTACATGGGTGATTATGGGAAAAATCATCCCAACGTTTCAAAAGTAACTACGAAAGAAAATTGAGAGGAACAGAAGCATCTGAATGAATCATGGTTTCCGTCTCTGACAGTTCCTCCACCTGGAAAACTCTCCCTGACTTTTCCTGTCCCATTTTCCTACCTAAATCTTGCTCCTTATTTAGGTGTCAATTTAAACATCTTTTCCTCCAAGAAGCTCTTCTCAAACGTGCCAGGTGAGGTCAAGACACCTCCCATACATTTCTATGACACTGAACTTCTTCATTACTCTCAGTGCACCTATAATTCCTTCCTAGTTTAATGTCTGCTTCCCTTCTAGACTATAAACTCCAGAAACCTGCCTTGTTCAACACCCAGATACAACACTGGCAATGAGACCTTGATTAAATAGAAGGCTTGATTGTTTGAAAATGACACTCTGCACTGAGTGACTAAGTATATAGCTGGTGATGAACAGCAATGCATGATTTTGCGGGGCAACTCTGGGGCTTTTCCAGCCTCAACAATGTACGATGTGATAAAGCTGAAGAGGGAAGGCTATGACTAGGTGCCAGTAAGCGAACAGCCCTTACGTTTAAAAAGAATAAGAGCAGGCTACCCATTCTTAGGTTTGTTAAAGTAGAAGCTACAAAGAAGTTCCTCTCATGCCCATCAGTATTTTTTTTTAAAAAAATGCAAATGTGGTTTCAGTTAATGAGAAAATTTTCAGTATACTGGGCCCTAGTATATTCAACAATATTTAGCTGGATAGATTTAAGACAAGCATCTGCATAATTTCTTTTTGCTTAAATAAATACACACAGCATGTACAGAAGCACAAACATTCACATACCTATGGAACTGCCTGAAATACCTGGGCAAAAAAATAGATGATAAAATACACAGAGTATGATCCTTTTTTGTAAATAAAACAGGACAATAACTAAAAGGGTGTATGCCCCCCAAAGTGGCTGTACCTGATAGAGGAATTTGGGTTAATTTAATTTTTTTCCTTTTTATTTACCAGTGTTTTCTTCTTTTTATACAATGACCACATATATTTTAAAGAGTTTTTTAAAGTTATTTAAAACAAAATCCCTGCTGATTAAACAATACTTCAAAGCTGTTTGAAAGAAACAGTATACATAGGGAAAATGTGAAACAGGGCAATGCTGTTATTATTTAACATAGCTTTGCTGACAGCGTAAAGAAAAAAAAGTTTCTGACCTCCTTAAATGTTCACCCATTCCTACCAATATCATAATGATGATACATCTACCATGGTGCATCAGCAGACAGAAGCAAAACAGTACCGATGCCGAGGGTGTTAATTTCAGTTTCTAACTACCTCCTCACTTTTCCTGGAGCATGATATATTTTAAGTTGGCCTAATTTCTTTCTAGTCTTGGACTCTGAGAACTGCACTAACTTACCTAGCCAATTTTAGTGACCAAATGCATCAGGGGCAGATAAGAAACTTCAAAACTGGCATCTTCTCTCTTAAAGGTTATTTATATAGGTCAGAAATTGGCAGCCAGACATTAGGAATGCTGAAGTACCTACTTGAAATTTATTTCCAGTGCTTACCCTAGAGTCTTTAAATACATATAATAAGTATATTTAATTAGAATTCTTGTGATTATCTAACATCAGCCTATGCCTAAGTCAGAGAAGATTTTACCAAATTCCCATCTTAGAGTGTGCTTTAATATCTCATATTTCTTTTCATAAATACCAATCATTTCATAAATATTGTCTTATATCTAAACAATGTGTTATCGCCCAGTAACAAACATCCATTATGCATGACTTGAAGGTATTTTTAAACTCCAAATGAAAATGAGGTTCAATACCTCTTTACAAATGACAGAAATAAACCACACAACACAAATTCTTTAAGAGACTGGCTTTATGATGGCAGAACTGCCCTCCATCCAATAACAATTATAAACCGTGGACAAATATAAAAGGCAACTTTGAAGGCACTGGAAAATAACCAAAAGCAGGCAGACAGTGGATAATCTATAGCCCTTAAATAAGGGAACCACACTGAATGATAATTTACATTTATACAACTTATTCTGTGAGGGCACAACCAAGTTTATGTCACAGCAGATGGAACTCAAGCAGCAAACCACAGTCTTATTGGTCAGAATATAGACCTGCCAAGGTAGCTATAAAAATGGAGAAGAAAAATCTCCCAAATGAGGAAGTCAGGCCTATATTTGAAGCTCCGAATTTGCAAATAAATTCTACACTTGCTGGCTAAACCCAGAGCTATGAGACTCCAAGGATCCCAGAGAAAAAAAACAACAGTTGAAACGTTTTCTGAAAGCTGACAGGTTCCAACAGCTGCCCACCTTAGAGGAGTTTAAAGCTCAAGATGTGGCATGGCAGGTTTCAGGAGCCTGGTAAAGGCCTGAGACTTTCCTGTGACACCACAGAAGCAACATGGATTAAGAAATAGACAACACCCTGACTATAGGATATTTCCTGGGAAATACAGGCAAAATGGAAACAGCTAACATAAAAATGAGCTTATGTAACACGGAAGATGATTCGCAACTTAATTACTTGTTTGAACAAAACCCAACAGAATCCCAAATCTATACAATGTAGCATCTGCGTTGTCCAGCATACAATTAAAAATTAATAGATATGTGAGGAAAATGGAAAATGCAACTCCATAGTTAAAGATAAATCAGTGCATAGAAATAGATCTACAAATAATCCAGAAAATGGAATTAGAAGACAAGAACTCTAACAATGATAAACATTAAAATAATCTGCAGAGAAAGATAGATATAATGGGTAAAGAAATAGGAAATTTCAGGAGACATATAGAAACTGAAAAAAATAAAAAAGGAAGTTCTAGAGCTTAAAACTACAATATCTGAAATAAAAACATACTGGATTAGATTAATAGCAGGTTGGACACAACAGTGAACAGGCTGGACTGGTGAACTTTAAGATATGTCAGTATAAAGAATCCAGGCTGAGGTACAGAAAAAAAACAATGTTTTTAAAAGAGTCTCAATGACCTGTAGGGCAGTATCAAGTGGTCTAATTTACATGTTAAAGGACAGTAGAGAGAATGGGGCAGAAAAATATGTGTAAAGAAACATAGGCCAGAAATTTTCAAAATGGAGCAAAAACAGCAACCAATACACAAAAGCAGAAAACTCAGCCACAAGAAAACCTCACCTAGCCATGAAAGCCAAAGATAACAACAACAACAAAAGCCAAAGATACAACAACAAAAGCCAAAGCCAAAGATAACAACGACAACAAAATCTTAGAAGCATCCAGAAAAGACATGTTACACGTAAGAACAATAATCAGAATGAAGGCAGACATCTCATCAGAAACAAGAGGCCAGAAGACAAAAAAATCTTCAAATCACCGAAAGAAGGGGCGAGAAAAAACTATCAACCTAGGATTCTATCTACAACAAAATTATCTTTCAAAAATAAAGGAAAACATTTTTAAATCTCCATATAAATAAAAACTGAGAATCTGTTGCCAATAGGCCTACATTGCAAGAAATCCTAAAGAAAGCTCTTCAGCTGAAGAGAAGTGATACCAGATGTAAATTTTAATCTACAGAAAGGAATGAAGAACCTTCGAAATAGTAAATGTGTAGGTAAACATGAAAGACTGTTTCTCTTAATTCCCTTATGACATACTTATTAGATATACTGTATAAAATATAGTTTGTGTATACAAATACTTTATATATACTTAGCATATATTGTATTAAAAGTATAATACTGAATTGTATACTTTGTAACATATATGGACATAAATTGTATGAAGACTACGGTGCAATGGATGAGGAGGGGCAAATGAAACCATATTGCAGGTTTCTTACATTTTATACAAAGTAGTAAAATATTAATTCAAAAAGGCTTTTTATTAAGGATGAATATTATAATCTGCAGAGAGACTGTAAATATCACACGAAGAGGTGTACCTGAAAATCTAAGAGAGAAATTAAAACGCAATGCTAAAATATTTTCAACTAAACAAAAAGAAGGGAGAAAAGGAGATACAGGATTAAAAGGAAATGTCTAAAAGATGGGACAAATAGGAAGCAACAAAACGGTAGATATAAAACTAACCATATCAATAATTACAGTAAATAGACTAAACATTCCAATTAAAAGGCAGAGATTGTCAGAATACATTAAAAAGTAATACCCAACTACATACTACCTAAAACAGATGTATTTTAAATGCAAAGACACAGATAAACAGTGGAAAAGGATATACCAACATGACCTTGATACAAAAACCAGGCAAAGACACTAACAAAATACCGTAATGGTGTAAGGACAGATGAATAGAACAACACAGCAGAACAGAGGCCAGAAATAGAGGTACGCATATATGGTCAATCGATTTTTTTTTTTACCAAGATGCCAAAATAATTCAGTGGGTATAAAGATGGTCTTTTCAACAAATTAGACAGGAACAAATAGATATCTATATGGAAAGAATAATGAATCCTGACCTCTACACCTCATATAGAACTAACCATAAGAGCTAAATCTATAGAGCAGAAAAACATAGGAGAATGTCTTTGTGACAATTAAGTAGTCAAAGCACTATTGATAAAAGAAAAAGCTCATAAACTGGACTTCATCAGAATTACAACTTCTGCTTTTTTAAAGACATAATCAAGAAAATGAAAAAGCAACCACCAACTGGAAAATCTTTACCGTACATATATCTGACAAAGGACTTGTACCTAGAGTACATAAAGAACTACTACACTATACTATACTTCAAGAATAAAGAAGTCATGCAACCCAATCTTTAAAATAGCAAACGACTTGATGCTTCATGAAAGAAGACACCGGAATAGCCAATAAGTACATGAAAATTTTTCAACATCATTATCATAAAGGAAGTCAGGACACCACAAGATACCACATTGCACCCACTAGAATGCTAATACTGAAAAGAATGATAATAATAGCAAGTGTTGGCAAAGGCTTGGACCATATTGGAGATTCTCATACATTGCTGATGGGCATGTTTAATTATATAACCCCTTTAGGAAAATGCTTGACAATTTTTTATAAAATTAAACATACACTTATCCAGTGATGCACCTCCAAGCATATATCCAAAAGAAATGAAAACATGTCCACAAAGAGACTTGTATAATAATGTTCACTGTAGTTATATTCACAATAGCCAAAAGTTGTAACTACCCAAATGTCCATCAATAGGTGAATAGGTAAATTCATACAATTTAAAGTTTACTCAGCAACATAGAGACAACCTATTGATACACATAACAATAAGCATGACTCTCAAAAACACCATTAAGTGAAGCCAAAGAAGCCAGACACACAAGTACATTCTATATAACTCTACAAAACTCTGCAAGAGGCAAAACTAAGCTCTGTTGATAGAAATCACATTACTATTTACTTCGGTGCTGGGACAACTGACTGGAAATGGCACAAGGGAATTTTCTGGGCGACGGAAATGTTCTACATCTTGAAAGAGATGTTGGTTCACTGAACTGTTCACTTAAAATTTGTACCTTGTATAGTATGTAAAATTATACCCAAATTAAAAGATAGTTCAGGGACTCCCCTGGTGACGCAGAGGTTAAGAATCTGACTGCCAACGCAGCGGACGTGGGTTTGAGCCCTGGTCTGGGAGGAGCCCATATGCCGCGGAGCAACTAAGCCCGTGTGCCACAACTACTGAGCCTGCACTCTAGAGCCCGCAAGCCACAACTACTAAGCCTGTGTGCCTAGAGCCCGTGCTCCACAACAAAGAGAAACAACTGCAATGAGAAGTCCGTGCACCGCAACGAAGAGTAACCCCCGCTCGCCGCAACTAGAGAAAGCCCACACGCAGCAACAAAGACCCAATGCAGCCCCTAAAATAAAAAATAAATAAAAATTTAAAAAAAAAAGATAGTTCACAAAAAAATTTCTTTGAATTAGTTTTGAAGGAGATATGGTCTCTCACAGGTCAAAAGTATTTCTCTTATTACCCTGGGGGACAAATTCTAAAGCCTCAAAACAGAAGGTGTGTATGTTTAGTTTAGTCATGACTTTTTAAAGATTTTTTCTTTGATGTGGACCATTTTTAAAGTCTTTATTGAATTTGTCACAATATTGCTTCTGTTTTATGTTTTGTTTTTATGGCCGTGAGGCATGTGGGATCTTAGCTCCTTGACCAGGATCCAATCCACACCCCCTGCACTGGAAGGCGAAGTGTTAACCACTGGACCGCCAGGGAAGTCCCTAGTCACGCTGTTTTTGAAATATACACCCAAACAAAGCAGAGGGAAAAGAACTATTATCTGTTTCCTATCAAAATACTCTTTTTGATATTTGTTCCAACCTAGAGGAATTAAAAACAATGTGCCCTTTAGGTTTTATCTAATTTTATTTATCCCATTAACCATTTAAAGTTTACTTTTAACAACACAATGAAAAAAGCACTCAAAAAATAAACTATAAAGCATAAATCTAAATGTTCTAATATCTTACTATTCTAAAATATTAAATTCCTACTGTATTCCAGGCAAGACGATAGTCACTAGGGCAATGAAAATGAAAAACTTCCACCTTATTGTTGAAGAGTTCTCAGTTGGGTGGAAGAGAAATTACCGTAAACTTTAAGTAAATAAATTTAATACAAATTGGTAAAGACCTCACTGGGAGAAAAATATACCACTTCTTTTCCCTTGAAAACCATAATATTTAATATTGACCAATAAAATGCGAGAAGTAAATATAATAAATTCAGTTATTCCTTTTGAAGGACACAATAATTTTAAGAAAGAAAAATCTTCAGCAACTAACTCCATATAAACATGTTTCTTAAGTCAAGAAAAAATAACCCCTCCACCTTTTAAAGGAAATTATCTCCACAGCACAGGGGATTACATAACTACGTCTTGTACCACTCGCCCACATCCTCCATCCCAACCTCATAGCTGGTTCGCCTGGCGTGGGTTCCCATCGGAGGTAAATCTGAAGGCTGGTCAGGCTATGCCTCAACATGAAGTGATGGGGTGAGAGAATTCTCACTCTCAGGACTCTAATTGTGATACAAATCCCTTCTCTTCTATTCTCTCCTGAGCCTACTTTTATCCCCTCTACTTAAACTAGCCAATTCAAAATCAACAGTGACCTCCAACATTGCGAAAGCCAATGGTTGGTTCTCGATTTTCATTTAATATGACCTTTCGGCAGCGCACGACACGGTTGTTCTCTTGCTTCCACTTGAAATTCTTTCTTTACTTGGCCCCCGAAACACCTCACACTCTATCCACTGTCTGCCTTCCTTCCAGCAGTTGCTTCTCACCCCCCTTCGTGGGTTCTTCCTTATCTCTGTAAGTGCCCAGAGGTTCATTCAATGCTCAGCTCTCCTCCCTATTATCATTTGCTTTCTAGGTCAGCAGTTCTCAAACATTTTGGTCTCAGGACCCCTTTACACTTTTAAAAACTGATAAGGAACTCAAAAAATTTTTGTGCATGAGGGTTATACCTATAGATAATTACTGTATTAAAACCGGAGAAAACTTTTAAATATTTATTAATTCATCTAAAAGCAACTATAAGCCCTGTCAACATATAATAACATATTTTAATAGAAAATACATTTTCCAAAATAAAAACATATATATGAGTAAGAAGAATAGCATCATTTTACATTTTTTAAAATCTCCCTAATACCTAGCTTAACAGAAAACAGCAGATTCCCATAACTGTGTTTGCATTCAATCTGCTATGATGTCACACATAGTCTCTGGAAAACGGTACTGAACTATACGTCTTAGTATTATAAAAAGTTTTAACTCTGCTGACCTCCCTATGAAAGTCCAAGGAACCCATGGGTCCCTACTATACTTTGAGAACTACTTTAGGTGCTCCCATCCAATCCCATGGTTTTAAATACCATCTCTCTTCTAGGACAACTCTCAATTAAAAAGATACCTCTGGGCTGGACTCCTTGAACTCCAGGTTCAAATAGCCAGCTGCCTTCTCAACATTCTCACTCAGGTATCTAACAGGTATTGTTTAATTATTAACAATAATAACTAAAGTTATTTTAATTAATAAAGACTTTACTCCCCACCCGCCCTATAACCACGACATTTTCCTCCTGTGCTCTTCTCCCATCTCAGTAAATAATAACTCTAACTTACCAGCAGCTCAGGTCGAAATCCTGGAAGAAATCTGGAATGCCTCTCTTTTTTTCAAATCCACATCTAACTTATATCCAAATTCTATGAGCTTCCTTCAGGAATATATCTGGAATCTCACCACGTCTTATCCCTCCACTACTCCTTCCACCCTGGTCCAGGCTTATGCATCTTGGCCTAGACTCTGGCAATAGCCTCCTACCTGGTCTCCATGCATCCTCTTCTGCCCCTGTGGGACAGTCTTCACACAGCAACCGGAGGGATTTAAGGTGTAAGTCAGATCATAAGTCACCTCTCTGCTTAAGACCACAGGTACCGTCTCACCTCACTCAGAGCAAAAGCTAGACTCTACATCACAGGCTTACAGAGGTGCTCTATGAGCTGGCCCCCAAATACTTTTCCGAACTCATATATTAAAACTCTCCCCTCAGGGCTTCCCTGGTGGCGCAGTGGTTGAGAGTCTGCCTGCCGATGCAGGGGGCGCGGGTTCGTGCCCCAGTCCAGGAAGATCCCACATGCCGCAGAGCGGCTAGGCCCGTGAGCCATGGCCGCTGAGCCTGCGCGTCCGGAGCCTGTGCTCTGCAACAGGAGAGGCCACAACAGTGAGAGGCCCGCGTACCACAAAAAAAAAAACTCTCCCCTCACTCACTGCACTGTAGCCACCCCGGCCCCTTGGCCATCACTCATACACTCTCCCGTCAGGGTCTCCGCAATTGCAGTTTCTTCTGCCTGAAGCCCACTCTCCTCAGATCCCCCCGACTGAGGCTTGCTCCTGCAGTCAGCACTCAAACACACCATGTGGAAGATGCCATTCTCACCATCACTCCATACCCTATCCCTGCTTTATTTTTCTTCCTAAAACTTGTCGTTACCTGACATGCTTGTCTGTTCTTTGTCTGTTCTCCCCACCCCCATGCAATGAGAAGAGGGCATTTGTCTGGCTCAATGTTGTATCCCAGCACCTAGAACAGTGTCTACTGGGGAACAGGTGTGCTCAACGTATATTGTTTGCGTGGATCAACAGAGATGCCGATCCAGGTAGCATTGGGAGTTGAAGGTGAAAGTGATGAGTTGGAGAGGCCAGGAGAGCCACATGCAAAGCAGCACTTTGAAGAAGAAGATACCATAGAAGTGGAAAAAACAGCACCACCAAATAGAGGCTATGAATAAAAGGAGACAAGAACTACTGTTGGATAGAACTGCTACCAAGGCCAGAGAACGAAGTGATTACCAAACATTTATTTATCTCAAATAGTAGCTCTTAAAATCCACTCGAAATACACAAACATCTTTGGAACAAGAATGTTTCCCTCAAATGTCACCTGAATCAATTCAGTACAACCTCACACTCTTTACGGATGTAACTCTTTTCTTACACAAAAAAGAAGGCAAGGCCCATACAAAGGAAAATGATTAGTCTACTTAGCCTACCTGCCAAACTTTCAGCCTCCACCCTAACTTTTCAGTCATCCTCACAAACTGGTTCCAAGAGGGAGATAACCCTAGAATAGTTATATTAAACTAGGTTCTTATAGCCACTAAAATCCAATGAGTCTGACCAGAAAACCCCACATCAGATCACTTGGGTCAGGATTCTAAGAATGAGTGTCAGGGTTACTTCACCATAATTAATATCAAAATCACAATGCCATAAACAGCACACTGGTTAACAAATATTTTATCCAAAAAGAACTTTAAAAATTATTTTTCTTCATTCTGACCAAGAACGAAAAGTATCACACATGGACTCAAATCGCAGCTAGTACCCCAAATTCAGGTGGCCAGTGCCAAATGTCAGTCATGACCAGTGATCTGCTATCCCTCTTGGAGGGAACATGAGACAAGTGGTGGAACGGTGCTCGGTACAAGGTGATGTCCCAACGGCAAGTCTTTGGGTTCACAGCCCACGTGATACCTTCACTTAATCTGCTACCAATGAATGTTTTCACTATTCAGACTTAAAAATGACACTGTATACCGTGATCCTAGTGAACTCCCTTTTCACAGGCTCCACGTACACAACAACAACAAAAGAGCAATATCTCTTAAAGGGGACAGAGAAAAAACCATCCCGTCTGTCTCTGTTACTGTCGTATATTCTCCCTTCTAAACTACTGCTTGTGTCAGTTTGTACACAATTAGGAGTGTACTCTTGAAATCTCACAAATAAACAAGAACAGAGATCTTTAAAGCAAAATACTAATAATAAATTTTTTCAAAGAAAGAAAGGAAAAAGCAGAAAGGGTAGTTTGCTAAAAGTTTTTTCTTAATCCTCTTAAGAGATTTGAGGAAGAGGTTATCATTTTGAGGTTCTACTAGCTGAGTAGAGAAAACTAATCTATCTGTTTACCTACCTATCTATTACTTTTGCTTGAGAGCAGCATGGTTGACCTTCA
Source organism: Monodon monoceros (assembly GCF_005190385.1). Lineage (NCBI taxonomy): Eukaryota > Metazoa > Chordata > Mammalia > Artiodactyla > Monodontidae > Monodon > Monodon monoceros. The sequence continues at coordinate 44,096,566 of NW_021703781.1, forward strand.
GTGCTCACGATGTACAATGCACTTTGTTAGGAGCTGGAAAGCATCCTAAGATGAATACAAATTTCCTTTTAGAGTCACCCAGGGTAGCAGAAAGAGCGAGGGCTTTGACTGAGACAGATCAGGGTGTGAACCAGCGAACCGGTGCTTTGGAACTGTGTTACCTTGGGCAAGGCTGAGCTCTGGTTTCCTGGATTTGAAACAAAGAAAGTATCCAGGCCTCTGTACTTACTATCTTCCCGCCTGGGAAGTTCTTGCCCCAGAATGAGCAAACTCATTCCCTCCCCTCCTTCATGACCTTACTTGCACTTCCCTCTAAGGCCTTCCCTGCCCTCCCTAATTTGTGCTACGGCGAACACGTTTTACACACACACATACACACACACACACACACACACCCCTCACTCATACCCACACTCCCACCCACTTCTCTGCTTCAGTTTTTGCCAGAACCCTGATAACCATCCAGCACACATGTATGTTAGTTACTCATCTAGTTTAGCCTCTTTCTCCCACTAGGCTATAAGCTCCATGGTACAAGTTTGGGGCTTGTTTTGGTTTTTTTCCCTTTGTTCACAACCTAACGTATCTAAAGGAGGGTCTAAAACATAAATGTAACACCCAAAGTTTGCTGCATGAAGGAATTCATGAACATCCCTGCAAGGTTCCAGGTTTCTCATTAGAGATCATGTAAATAAAGACCTTAGGATATAAAAGGCACAAAGTACATAGCAGATATTATTATCTTCTTCTTATTATTAATAATATTATTATATTATTATCTTCTAACAGTTTCAGACTATCGGAAACTGTCAATAGAATTTTTATTTTAAATAATGAGAATAATAATGTCAGAGATGGCACAGGCCAGCTAAGGATTAAATAGCAAAAGAGGGAAAAAAGAAATAACTGCTATAAATCCATGGGAGGGAGATCACTCTGGATTATTCTACATGATGAGCCTAAGACATTACACATTCCTGTACAGAAAACAAAGTTTAAGAGGGGAGTGAGTTTGAAAACAGATTCTGGGGACTTCCCTAGTGGTCCAGCGGTTAAGACTCTGCACTCCCAATGCAGGGGGCGTGGGTTCAATCCCTGGTTGGGGAACTAAGATCCCGCATGCTGCATGGTGCAGCCAAAAAACAGATTCTGGATTACAAAGAGATGACATTTATGTGTTCTTCACCCAGACAGGGCCCAATCACTAAAAAAGACAACTAAGTTTTAGTTTACTTTGATTATTCACTTTGACAGAAGAGAAAAGCAATAGAATGTTGAGAAGGTTAGGACAATAATTATGTCTTCAAATATTTGTTTTAACAATTGCTTTTCTGACTGTGTGGAAGTTTGAAAGTGAATACGTTAATAATTAACATTTTCCCACCAAATATTTAGGAAGAAAAAGATTCTAAAAATGAGCTGTTACTTATATAATCTTTGTTTCTATTATGGTTTCTTTCCCAAATTAATGTAGGTAGAAATAAATATATGCAGTCAAAAACATGCTCAATATATCTTTGAAATGTGATATTAAAAAAAATTATCAAAAGAGTACCCCAAGATTAAAAACCCCTGCATAAAAAAGAGAAGACGGGCTTCCCTGGTGGCGCAGTGGTTGAGAGTCCACCTGCTGATGCAGGGGACGTGGGTTCGTGCCCCGGTCCGGGAAGATCCCACATGCCGCGGAGTGGCTGGGCCCGTGAGCCATGGCCGCTGAGCCTGCGCGTCCGGAGCCTGTGCTCCGCAACGGGAGAGGCCACAACAGTGAGAGGCCCGCATACCACAAATAAATAAATAAATAAAAATAAAAACGAGAAATGTTTTTTTTTAAAAAAAAAAAAAAGAGAAGACTATTCACATCAAGAAAGCTTTCTTCATTTTACTAAAGGATTTAAGAATTCCTCTAAAATTAGTGAGCTTTCCTTGTCAACCTAAATGTATTCAACTTATTAAAAATATCAATGATATAATTCTCAGAAATGTACTCTGCTGAAAAATATAACTGTGATAAGAAAAAAAAACACTAGGAAAATTCCAAGTTCTCAAATTTTGAGCAAAAAATAATAAATAGTGCTGCTTTGGATCAAATAGTTTAAAAGCCCGAAAATATTTATAACGTGGGATGCAAACCATTTTCCTCCTTAGAAACTATTTCCACCAATGCCAATTCAAAGTAAACATTACAATATTTTAAAAACAAACAGCCATGTTTTCAGAACTAAATGTGAAGATCTGTTAAGCTAACACATTTTACAAAATTAAAACTTCCAAACACAGCTACTCAAAAAAACCATAATAAATAAACATCCCCAAGCCCTTCAAATATTAATCTTAAAATTTCTAATCATAATATGGTCTTATCTAAGTGTGCAGCTGACAAATCATGCTATTAATCCAGCTGGCATGCTTACCATGGTGTTTCTGATTCCTTCCACGGCAAATATTTAAAACACACTACTAATTTTCATAATCTAAAATACACAACTGTTCCAGGCAATCGTTATCCCTACCCTAATCATCATAACTTGAGCTTTCTTCCAATTTAAGTCAACACTTATTCCATTTCACATTTGCTTAGCACCATGCTACGTGCTCAAAAAAAGTAGTCATTAGTTTAAGTCATGCCAAATATATCGCTGTTTCCAGGAAACTGTGTACTAATGTAGCAACGCAGAGTGACAGATGGACCAGGAAAGGCTACCTGCGTTAGATCAGTAACCCTGATAGCAGGTCCTCCTCTGCAACATTAATCTAATAAGGGAGTCTCAAAACAAGAAAATTAAAGTTCACAACAGAGTGTGTAATTCATTTAGGTTAGTGAGTGGCACATGTACGTATTACATATTTCTGTCAGATGGCAATGCTTCTTGCTAAACTCCTATTTAGTGCCCAAAGAGTACTAAGGCAGCTGAATTTTCAAACCATAAAACTGATTCCAGGCAGCTGAATTTTCAAACCATAAAACTGATTCCACAGGATCTGCACATTGTACATTTAAACCATAACATTAAGAATTTCTTTTTGAGACTGATTTCTTTTTTGTATCACTGGCATATTAATTATTATTAATATTATATTAATTGCAACTATTTTCACTTTCAAATAATATTCCACTAATTCAGAATCAAATGAAATAATATTGAATAAATGGACCAACATACACCAGAGCCTCTCAGGACATCATCATGTGGACCTATGGCAGACATCACATAACGAAATATAACAAATAAACCCCCATAAAGTGGGGGACTTACTTAGGAATCTTACCTAGAAGGGTAAACTTATAGGATATAGGAAAATATTGGACAATTAATTAATCAAATCAATGAACAAGAATAAATCTCATCTCAATAAATAATGTGTCAAAGACATCAAAGTCCCCACCAACTCAGAAAGCATATTATAAGGAATTATTCTCCACCTCATTCCTGACCTAATCCAACTGTACATGGCAGACACTCAAATTAAAAGGGGAGGCTGGGCTTGTACCTAAATTTTTAATAATTTTTTGAGCTCTGCCCTAAATATCTTCCCACCTCATCTATTAGAAGCACCTACTCAACAAAAAACCTACTCATTCTTCCACTTATGCAGAATGACACAACAGATATCTTAAACTACTCTCTCAAATAAAAATAAAGAAGAAAATATAACATCTTTTTAAATGTACCAGTGAGGCGACAATAAAGTAAGAGACAGTAAAAGTAGGAAAGCTGGGAAGTAAGAAAGCAACAAAACCAGAACCCTGGTCACCCTGAACTTATTATAATGATTACATGGAGCAAGAGAGTAGATAAAACCAAGACTCCTCAAGCTGGTGAGTTTAAGAGCTCCTGGCATAAAACTGGAAATTTACAGAACTATACCCTCAGGATATGGGCAATGAATGAGAAGTAAACCTGCTCCATCAAAAGAGAAGAGAAACTGCTTTTTATCCCCAGCACCTTTTTGGGGGGTGAGGTGAGGCATGGCGGTGGTCTGGGCGGAAAACTTCCCTTGAGAATTCACAGCCAACAACTAGTACTCGTGTGGTTTTGTGGTCTAAATTCGTACTATATGCTTCAAGAAAGCTCAAGCAGAGAATTTAATTTAAAGACTGTCTAGATTGATGGTACCTACAGGTACCTGGCAGAAGCAAATATAAATACTCCCTGGGAAAACCTACCTTTAATCTTGACCCTAAAGAACTCACACAGATAAAAATTGCAAGGGGGCTTCCCTGGTGGCGCAGTGGTTGAGCGTCCGCCTACCGATGCAGGGGACACGGGTTCGTGCCCCGGTCCGGGAAGATCCCACATGCAGCGGAGTGGCTGGGCCCGTGAGCCATGGCCGCTGAGCCTGCGCGTCCGGAGCCTGTGCTCCGCAATGGGAAAAGCCACAACAGTGAGAGGTCCGCGTACCGCAAAAAAAAAAAAAAAAAATTGCAAGGAACATGAGTTCAGCCAATAAACCATAAACACAAGGAAATACAATACTATGAATGAGCACCAACAGAAACAGGCAAATGAAATCAGATCTGAAAAGACTTCGAATACTGGAATTATCAGCATAAAATAAGTATACTTAATATATCTCACTAAAGAAAAAATTGAAAAGGAGCAAAATTTTATTTAAAAAATATTACCAAGCTGGTCTTTAGGGAAATTCTTTACTTAATCCACTGAGCTGTGGCACAAACATAGTTAAAGTGCCTGATTTCAAGAGGGGTCAGTTCTGTGATTCATTAATATCAATCTTCAATTTAAGACAGCCCACCCAAAATGCTCTAAAAGAATCTAGAAGTAGATAAAGGAGATTTCACAGACTGTCAGGCTCAATATCACGCACCACATCACTCTGATGGCAAGAATGCCCTCATACTACCCACATCAACCAGAATATAGAGACCAGTCTCCCAGGGCTAACCTTGCAGGGGTATACTTAGTACCATTCACTGACCCCATCACCAAAAGTTACTTTCTACCACCAATGACTGTAAGGCTATCACTCCATCTCTCCTAACCTTAGAACTTCTGAGGCACCTCCAGGGAAACCACTGCCCTAAAAGCAGGTCAGTCTATGGGAATTCCAACTGGAGGGCCTATGGTTAAGTACCAAACCCAAGAGGGATTGTGTCCCTGCAGGAGAATTGCAGGCATAATGAACACTGGAAGTAATACTGTGCAAACACCTATTTTCTTTCTATTTTTCATCCTCCTGTAGGTTCACTACGCCACAGTGATTCTCAGTCTTTACTTCCTTAAGGAAGTAAACAAAACTTTCTTTAAACAAAACTCTGTGGAAGCTCACTATATAAAACATATAAAAGCAGAGCTGGTGGTTGATGAGACAAGAAGGTGGTCAAAGGCCTTGCCTTCCTCCCTCACCTGTAACCCACTCCCAGGTATGTTGGAATTTCAAGGGCAATAAGGAACCATGTCTGAAAAGCACTGGCCTGGTGAGGATGATGATATAATGATAAGGATGATAATTTAACTTAACAGTGATGCCTTTAGAGAAGAATAAAAAGGAACAATACATTATAGTCCCAGCTTCGTATCAGCCTAAGTAGAATGCATCTATTAAATGTTGACCCATCTCAGGTGTCATCACCATTTGAGAACTCTGACCCCCTAGGAGCGCAGAACTTCAGTTCAGGAGAAGCCATATTTGTACTGCATGGCGAATGTTTCTAAGAGATTGTAAAGCAGCATCACTCATGAGGCCTGGGGTTCCTTGCGAAAAAAAAGAGGGGAAAAAATGCTTAGTTAACTAGTACATGAAGCATCAAGTACATTACGGAACTAGTAGGGCCAAACCATCTGCAAATAAGAATTTGAGAAGTTTCTTCTAAGCACGGGAAAACTGAAGCTACTTGTCATAGATGGGTTACCTCAGTGAAAGAAAAAGGAGGTTTCAAAATTTACGAGTCAAAAGGGAATTTTCAGTACTCCCTTCATGCATTTGTACTGGGAAATTTACAAGTCAGGTTCACTGTATAATGTGACAGAGGAAGTGATCTGGGTTTTCTCGTCATATCTTAACCCTCATTAGTTATTTTACAAGATATATAAAAACTAGTGGCAATTATGGAGTTCTTGTTTATTTTAATGCTTCTGTCCTACCACTGTGGCCTAATCTGGAGAGGTACTAACTGAATTGAATGAGGATTAGGTCTACCTAATAATAAGACGGAATAACTTATGTTATTACCCACATGGAACACTTTGTAGCCACTTTTTAGCATGTTGTAAAAGAAAACTTAAAAACATGCGGAAAACGCTGAAGTTATACTGAGGAAAAACAGATCTAGAACACTATAATTCTAATTTTGTACTTTTTACAAGGTATATGTAGTCGTAAGGAAAAAAACTGGCAGCATCCACACCAAAATATTACCAGCAGCTACCTCTGAGTGGTGGTTTGTATTTTGTTGTTTGAACTTGTTAAATGCTCATCAAATTTTCTGTTTAGAATTAGGAAAAAAGTAAATTTAAAAACAAAAAGAGATTTTACTTTTAGTAAAATTGGTACAATATACCTGAAGTTCTAAGGTTTGTATATTTCATAAATTTTGAGACTCATATACAAATGCAAGAGCTGTGTGATTCTGTAGCCAAACTCCAGCCACAACTGCTTTGGAAGGAACAGCTGCTCACCAACAGCTCAGGTGAGCCAAGCCTAACTGCTCCCGGCAGCATACTAGGCTCAGTGTGGGAAAGGACACACAGCCGGGGAGGCACACCTCCCAGGTTTCAGTCCATCCTAACAGAATTGTCACTGTTTGGATGCAACCCCATCAGTGACTACACCAGGCTATCTAGAATCCTCTGCCTCTGTGAGGGTGAGGCCTATTTAACTGTTTGTTTTAAGACTGCCTTTGTATTAATGTAAAGCAGGAAAAAATCCTTGGCCACATTTGCAATCTAAATGTCACCACCGTGTAATCAGTGAGGCAGCGTAATTGTTCAAGGCACAGTCCGTGAAATCAGACAAATCTAGGTTCAAGTTCTGGCTCTACCATCCTCTAACTGCACGGGCTTGGGCAAGTTTCATAATGTCACAAGCCTCAGGTTATTCATCTTTCAAAGAAGGTTACCACACCAACCTCCCAGGATTTTATACACAGATTTTCAGCTCATGTTGCCCACTATTGGGGACAAAACAAAAAGTGGATACGATTTATTCTTTTTTTTTTTTTTTTTTTTTTTTTTGCAGTACGCCGGCCTCTCAGTGTTGTGGCCTCTCCCATTGCGGAGCACAGTCTCCGGACGCGCAGGCTCAGCGGCCATGGCTCCCGGGTCCAGCCGCTGCGCGGCATGTGGGATCTTCCCGGGCCGGGGCACGAACCCGTGTCCCCTGCATCGGCAGGAGGACTCTCAACCACTGCGCCACCAGGGAAGCCCGATACGATTTATTTTTAAACTCACTTAAACTTAAAACTCATATCCTTCAGGGAAACGTCCCAGCTATACATACTGAGAGTGATCACTTGAGCCAAGACTAAGCACTTGAATAGATGTCCTACATTTTAAGGGATTCAGGCTCTGAAACAAGCTTGTGAACTACATGAGAAGATTTCTAGCAAAATCTCATCATCTCTTGCCTTTATCATCTTCACTAACTATATTGAAAGGATCTGGGTACTGGTACAAATGTCACAGACACAACAGGATTGTATCAGAAACATCAAAGTCCACTCATACTTCCTATACTGCCTTCATAATCAATTCAGAATGTATCAACAAAGACGTCAGAGCGTATGTTAGAAAGAGGGCATATTTTAATAATGTCACATACCGATAATATACTCTCAGTGAAATTATAAAATTAGAAAATACTTGATTTTAATACACTAATTAAATGCTATAAATCCCATTTCTGCCATTTACTCTCTGAGAAATAGTAGGCCAGCTATTTAACCACTTGGAACCTCAGCATTCTCATCTAGAAAGTGGGACTTGTTTAATGTTCTCATGATGGTATGATGATCGAAGATATAAACTATTTGGCACAGGGTATATTTAAAGTGTCCTATATTGGTAGATTGGGAAAAAGAACCCCTAAAGGATCAAGACGACACACAACATGGCATAGGCTATGCCATAAAAAAGGAGCCAGTGCATCAAAAGCCAGACATCGCTGAAGGCCGAAGGATGTGAAATAATGCATTACCCTGACCTTGATGATAAAGTTGGTTGAGGAGTAAAGAACTATCGCTCTAAGCAAGAAAATGAAGTAACCACTTAACACTGTAACTTGAGGGGTCAAGGAGACAAGCAGGTCAAATTCAATGACTAACAGGGAACCAGTGAATCAGATGCAGCTACCACCCAGTCAGACTCAGATATGGCCTTGATGTCAAACAGGGTAGAGAAAAGCCAGTAAGTAACAGCTGATTCAAAGGACACACATTCATTGAGCTTTGATACTGACTGCCCCATTCCCAGAAGAGAAAGCAGTGAGGTATCCGGCTAGAAATTTACTATCGCTTTCATTTGTCCATAGTCAAACGTTGTCTTTTTTACTGTCATCTTTATTGTATGCCAGGCAATAGGAAGGACTCTAGAGGGGCTGAGTCAGAGTGGCTTAAGAAAGAGTTAAGAGTGACATCCTGTTACACAGTCAAGTTCAGAGAACAACAGTCACTAGTGTATTTGAGGCCAGAGGGTGAGGTTCTGCTCTAAGAAGGTTCCCAGAGAATGGCTCAACTTGACTTAGTACAGAGTGTGCCACACTAGGTTCAATCCAAGCTCTAAGTCATGACATACCTCCAACAGCTACTGTTTTGCATTTATCGCTGGGTTCCTTTAAAATTATTCTCATGTACGCTTCCTGAGGCAGGGTCTTGTCTTCTATTTCATAAGCTTCTCAGCCACACACTTTTGTGCATCCCAAAGAACTCAACGGTGTACCTAGAATAGAAGAGCAATTTAAGCTTAACCACTTTGAAAATGGAATCATGAAATTCCTAAATTGAAAGAGACCTTATCAATCCAGGACACCTCACTGTAAAGAAAAGCATTTAAGTTTTCAAGTATTAGACTGGAAACAAAAATTCACAACTGACCTTCCCCACCTCCCACCCCATCTTTTGTCACCCCCATCATTTTTTCTTTTTTTTCTTTCTTTCTTTCCTCAATCTTTAATAAAAATTGTCATAAAATATACATAACATAAACTTATCCCATCTTTTCTTAACTGAAAACAAAAGTCTGTAACCCTCTATCACAGAGAGGTATCTCTCCTTTTATATATTTATCTACTATCTTTAACTGTCGACAAATAACTGATGTTCACAAATAAAGTATAGCAGTTTCACTACGAAAACAAAGGGTAACTCCTAAATTACCCTCTTTACAAGTTGACTGATAAAAAGGTGGTCATTTCTCTAGGCTAAAACATTACCCTCATGAATGATACCTTTCATAGTTATATGTGTGTAAATGGGTGTGTGCATAACCAGGAAGATAATGTTTTGCATCTGACAAGGAACAAAGAAAGTTGTTCATTTAGTCCCTATTTACGGTCATTTGTACTTACATGTGAAAGAATGTGGAATCTAATGGCATCTAGCAAGGTGGCATTTCATTTTGATCGTGTTTCTTTTAATCAGCAACATTCTATTTTTTTCTTTATAATAATGTATTAGAAGTGGGTTCTCAACTATTTTCAGGATCACACAAGCCCCTCATCATTGAATATCTGATGATAGCTAAGCCTATTCTACTACCACTCAAATTTCAGGAGGATCTTCAACTCTCTGAAGCCCATCCCTGGACCCCAGGATAAAAATCCTAGGGATTTGCATGGACCAAACTGGGCTCCTATCTTAAGACAGCTAACAGGCTAAACTTTGTGAGGAAACAATTCTTGGAACAAAAAACTACTCTTGATAGTCCGTAAGGACCTAGTCATACCAAGCAATCTCCCATTTTAACCAACCTTTATCCTATCTGTAAGAAATAGCACTATCCTTGTAAATAATCAAATACAGTCAATAGAAAGCCACTGTCACAAACTAACTAAGAACAAACAAAAAGGACTCTCTTGCCATTACATTAGCTTAAAAGTGTTCAATTAAAGCTTCAGAGTGGGCTTCCCTGGTGGCGCAGTGGTTAAGAATCCACCTGCCAATGCAGGGGACACAGGTTCGAGCCCTGGTCTGGGAAGATCCCACATGCCTCAGAGCAACTAAGCCCATGTGCCACAACTACTGAGCCCGCAAGCCACAACTACTGAGCCTGCCTGCCACAACTACTGAAGCCCGCGCCTAGAGCCTGTGCTCCACAACAAGAGAAGCCACTGCAATGAGAAGCCCGCGCACCGCAACGAAGAGTAGCCCCTGCTCACCACAGCTAGAGAAAACCAGGACGCAGCAACGAAGACCCAACGCAGCCAAATATAAATTAATTAATTTTTTTTAAAAAGCTTCGGAGTAAAATATATTTATATAAAAGAACATCATCTTCTGATGATACCAACATACAGTGCATATAGCTAAAGATAAATCAAGAGTTCCGCCCACCTAAAAGAAGTATAACTCAGGGGGCTTCCCTGGTGGCACAGTGTTTGAGAGTCCGCCTGCCGATGCAGGGGACACGGGTTCATGCCCCGGTCCGGGAAGATGCCACATGCCGCGGAGCGGCTGGGCCCGTGAGCCATGGCCGCTGAGCCTGCGTGTCCGGAGCCTGTGCTCCGCAACGGGAGAGGCCACAACAGCGAGAGGCCCGCGTACCGCAAAAAAAAAAAAAAAAGGTATAACTCAGGAAATAGGGTGTCACCTTATATTCAAGACCTCACTGTCTCATATTACAAACAAAAATCTGGGTTTTTTTAATAATAATGTTTGGGAAAATAACTTCAATTAATGCTAGCTTTGGATGCTTATAGGTCCCTTGACAGAAACTGGTTAACAAAGAGAAGCAAAGAAATAGATTGAACAATTATTTTCAGAGGTAGGATCTAACAATAGCAAATGTGAGGTATCATTTTTTAAAAGTCTTTTAAGTATCATTTTAAAAAGCAATATGGATTTGGGGATTATAGATGCCCAATGGAATAGGTCTGTTTATCTCTACTTCCTTCTCAACCCCATTAAAATTATAGCAAAGAGGACAAAAGATATAAATCCATAAGGACAAAAAGAACAGAAAAGTATATTAGTGAAGACAACAGACATCAATGGCATTTTGGAAGCTGAAGGCAGAGATGACTGCTGAGCAGAGCAGAGCAGAGCAGAACAGGCAAGCAAACGAAAGAGAGGCAAACGAAGCTTGAGAAGCAAACGAAAATCCAGCCGAATGCTCCAGAAAGGCTCAGGACATGCAGCTTCTGGTCACCGGGAGAAGACAGCAAGGAGCTGAGAAGCGGGAGGCTGACTAAAGTCTGTACAAAACGCAGTTAGACCCTTGCCTTATACCACATATAAAACTTAACTCAAAATGGATTAAAAACCTAAATGTAAGACCTGAAAATATAAACCTGCTAGAAGAAAACATAGGGGGAAAGCTTCATGACACTGGATTTGGCAACGATTTCTTGGCTATGATACCAAAAGCATAGGGAACAAAAGCTTTAAAAATAGACAAATGAGACTGTATCAAACTTTAGAACTTCTGTACAGCAAAGGAAACAATCAGAGTGAAAAGGCAACCTATGAAATAGAAGAAAATATTTGCAAACTATACACATTATAAGGGATTAATATCCAGAACATATAAAGAATTTCTACAACTCAACACCAAAAACCAAATAACCCTGTTAAAAAACCTGAACAGACACTTCTCCAAAGATGTACAGATGGTTAACAAGCATATGAAAGTATCCTCAACATCATTAATCATCAGGGAAATGAAAATCAAAACCAAATGAGATACCATCTCACAGCTGTGAGGCTGACCACTCTCAAAAACCAAAACAACAAGTGTTGGCGTGCAGAAAAGGGAACCCTTGTGCACTGTTGGTGGTAATGTAAAATGATGCAACCACTCCATGGAAAACAGCATGAAGGTTCTACAAAAAGTTAAAAATAGAACTACCCCATGATCCGACAATCCCACTTCTGGGTGTATTACCCCTCGCCCAGAACTGAAAGCAGGATCTCGAAGAGGTATTTGCACAACCATCTTCACTGCAGCATTATTCACAATAGCCAAGAGGTGAAAGCAACCTAAATGTCCATCAACAGATGAATGGATAAAGAAGATGTGGTATATACATATAATGGAATATTATTTACTCTTTAAAAAAAAAAAAAGGAAATCCTGTCATATGCTACAACATGGATGAACCTTGATTGAGGACATTACACTAAGTAAAATAAGCCAATCACAAAAGTAAATACTATAAGATTCTACTTATATGAGGCATCTGAAGTAGTCAAACTCTTAGAAAATAGAACAGTGTTTACCAGAGGCTGAGGCAGGGGAAAAAGGAGAGTTGTCCAGTGGGTGTAGTTTCAGTTTTGCAAGAAGAAAAAGTTTCAGAGACCTGCAGCTTAACAATGTGAATATAGCTAACACTACTATATTATACACTTAAAAGGTTAAGAGGGTAAATTTTATATTGTGTTTTTAACCACAGTAAAAAAATTAAGGAGATTATCCTGGATTATCTAGACAGATTCAATGTAATCATAAGGGTCCTTAAAAGTGAAAGAGGTAAGCAGACAGAAGGTCAAAGAAATGCAACATGAGATGTATTTGACCTGCTGTTGCTCCTTTAAAAGGGAGGAGGGGGGCCGAGAGCCAAGGAATGCAGCTGGGGAAAGCAAGGGAATGGATTCTCCTCTAGGAAGGAAGGCAGCCCTGCAGACAATCCTGACTTTAGCCCAGTAAGACCCATGTCAGACTTCCGACCTACAGAACTGCAAGGTAACACATTTGTGTTGATTGAAACAACAACCAAAAAGGAGTTAGAACTCCAGATCTTCTCCCCAACTAGTAGAGCCAGCCTAAGCATCCTTACTTCCATAAGAGGAAGCAGTTTACTCTCTGGAGAAAACCATATAGCAAGACTTCAGACTCAGAAACATCAGATAAGGTTGAAATAGAGGCATCAAGAAGTCAGCATTACAGGCTTGGATGGTGAGACGTCTGGCCCCCTCCCCCAACATGGCTCCCGCAAATCCTCACAGGCCAGCTTTTACCCCACAAAACAGTGAACAGAGGATTCCGTTTTGGAGAAACTGAAAGATCCAAGAAAAAAGATTTGCAGATTCTGATGTCTTGGAGACAGTAACTCACACGTCCAGGTTCCTGTCCAAAAAGCCTATAGTGAAGTCCACTAAGTAAACAAATTTTCAGTCCACTTTTTATAGTCTCACTCCCAAATATGAACAGACAACTAAATTCTCACCATTAATTTGAGTAAAGCCTCTAACATTAAAATCAGGGGCCAAGGGACTTCCATGGCTGTCGAGTGGTTAAGATTTCACCTTACAACGTAGGGGGTGTGGGTTCGATCCCTGGTCCGGGAGCTAAGATCCCACCTGCCTTGCAGCCAAAAAACCAAAACATAAAACAGAAGCAATATTGTAACAAATTCAATAAAGACTTTAAAAATGGTCCTCATCAAAAAAAATTTTTTTAAATCAATTTATTTATTTTTGGCTGTGTGGGGTCTTTGTTGCTGTGCTCTGGCCTTCTCTAGTTGCCGCGAGCAGGGGCTACTCTTCGTTGCGGTGCACGGGCTTCTCATTGTGGTGGCTTCTCTTGTTGTGGAGCATGGGCTCTAGGCTCACGGGCTTCAGTAGCTGTGGCTTGCTGGCTCAGTAGTTGTGGCTCACGGACTTAGGTGCTCCGTGGCATGTGGGATCTTCCCAGACCAGGGATCGAACCCACGTCCCCTGCATTGGCAGGCGGATTCTTAACCACTGCACCACCAGGGAAGCCCCCCAAAAATCTTTAAAAACAAAATAAAATAAAACCAGGGGCCAAAACAAGTTGATAAAAAGGGGAAACAGAGGAAAAAGTTCAAAAAGCAGACAGAAACTGCAAAATAATCCCATTCATATTCTCAAGGGAAAAGAGAAAATATTGTATCCATGAAATAAGAACAGGTTCCCATTTTTTTAAAGAAATATTCAGAGGCCAATAAAAAATTAAATTTGAAATTAAAAATATGCTGGCAGAAATCAGAAGTTCAAAAAATACTAAGAAAACCTCTCAGAAAAAAAGAACAATACAGAAAGTTAGAAAATAGCTAAGAAATAGACATTAAAAAATTACAGAATCAAACCAGTAGGTCCAAATATCCAACTAACAAACTGACAGAAAACAGAGAAAAGGGTGGAGGAAAAGGAAAATTATCAAAGAAATAGTATAAGAAAAATTTCCAAATTAGAGGACATGAGTTTCTGAATTGAAAGGACCATGAACATCAACAAGCCGTAAGACATATGTTCCAATATGAAAGTTCAGAATTCTGGGGATAAAGAAAAGAGTCAAACATTTTCCAGAGAAACAAAATAGTTCACATACAACCAACTGGAAAGAAGAATGGCCTGAGACATTTTAATATGCCTTGCAAAGCTCAGTCATAAAGTATAGTCATAATAAAGCAAACATTAAATATGTATTTAACCACAGACTGTAACATGACTGCAAGAGTCAGGAAGAGTAGATGTGCACTGAGGGTAAAGAGTTGTGTATGAGAGGTAAATCCTCAGCAGGAAATCAATGTGTATGTCTAAAATTTTAAAAGAAATCAAGAAATGCACACAGTGGGCTATTTAGAAATAGGTAGGTGGACATGAGAAAATATAACTAAAAGAGTTGAAAAGTACCATCTTTGGGTAAAGGAGTAATGGGAGTATAAGAACAACAGGGAACGGCTGTTACAGTACTAGTTTAATTTTAAACAATGTACATGGAATTATCTCAAAATAAATAAAGTAAATGAATAAATGGATGGAAGGAAGGGAGGGAGGAAGGAAGAAAGGAAGGAAAGAATATTTAACAAGGCAAATCTGCAAACTGTTACACAGTGGAGATCTCCTATGTTCACCTACACAGAAAGAGTGAAAATAGCAACTATTCTAACATTATGCAAATACTTTCTTGTGGCTTGGAATAAAATTTCCAATTATAGCACCATACATGAATTCCAGAAGTGCTGTATCACAAACAACTAAAATGATAACATGCTTGGCAAATGGTACTGGATGCTTCAAAAATGTGACTCTAATAATGAAGACACTGACATCAAATATGTATGTAAAGAGTTGGAAGAATTATTCTGAAGTAGGAAAAAAGTATTAATTGTAATATTATGTTTTATATAAATGTGATTATTAAATATACATGTGTAACTAGATTAATTAAATGGTATAAGTATGTACTTGACTATTACATCTATATCCCCAAAACATTCCTTATATGTTCAAGTTGACCACAAAAATTGTTTTGTTCTTCTCATGGGAAAACACGAAAAATGTAAACTTAACATAAAAGGTACATAAAGAAATTAATTCCATTTACCTGAATCCCGTTATTTCTCTTTATCAGTCTTCCTTCCAATCTAGAAGAAAATAATAAGTAAATTAAACTGCATTCTTCTGGTCATGAGCTGCTTATAAGAAAAAAAAAAACTATTATTTACTTCTTGTTCAGTAGCCATAGCAAAAATTGTTCTTTCCCACTTCTCAGCTAATTTCTGGCTGTCATGGTACTCAGAGTAAGCTTTACAAAGCAAAGCTATGCAGAAGCAAGTATGTAAAGTCAAGCCAATAAAAAATTGCATTCCAAGTGTAACTAACGGTATCACGAGTTCTAGAATCATATATTTTATAAATTATCTTCTCACCATTCAGCTAAATAACCGCTGACAATACAGAGAAAGATGAAGCATGAAGGCATGTTTTCAAAACATAAGAATTATGTAAAAAAGGAGTAAAAAAGGTAGCAACATGTTTATATTCAGTATCCTGTGATAAACTACACACCATATAAATGTTTATGATCAAAGAGCTTATAAATAGACTTTAATCCACCTCATCTTAAAAGCTTAGAAATGCTTCCTCATTGAATTTCACAAAAGACTTTCTCAACTAAAAATGAAATATAGCCCTTCGAAAATATATATGTGAATATACATGTGAATTACGGTACCTGCAGAAAGAGGCGAAAAAGTATCCTTTTAAAAAATTAATAAACATTTGTATTAATATATTTTATACATACAGAAATCTTGAGTGGCTTAATTTTCCTAAAGTGAACACATATGTGTAACCACCACTCTCCCCAAAGATCACCACTGCCATGACTTTGAATACCACACACTAGTTTTGCCTATTGGATCAAGGATCTGTCTGAGAGTCTAAGAATCTCTGCATCTGGACCAAAATAAAATGCAAGAGAGAAGCAAGTAGTCACAGACTGCAAGAAGATATTATTTCAGAAAGATGTTGATGTGTCTGAGGAAGATGTTTTGACTGGTTGCATGGTTGTTTGAAGTCAACCTGCAGGGTCTCCAGAAACCGCAGGAAACAGAAGGTGTTTTATGATATAAATAGCAGGGAAAGGGCCTTTCTTCCTATTGTCCAGGAGGTATGTACGGTTGGAAGTGACATGTGAGAAGCAGGAGCAGAGGGAAGGGGGGAGGGGGACAAGGGAGTTTGGACCTCCTTTCTATAGGTATAAAAACACCTATAAAATAAAGATAATTACCAAACAAGTATGTTTAGTCTAACAAGCTAGACCAAGTTACTGACGCATCATCTCATTTGATCTTCCATTTGCTCTGAAGACAGCATATCTTATCTGCCTGTAGACAGATAAGGATCTTAAGTCTCAAAGCAAAGTATAGTGCACAAAGTTAAACAGTTAGTAGGTGACGCAAAGCTGTTCCTCTTTACAGCCTGTATGCAGGACTAGACACCAAAAACAAAAAGGAAAATGTTCACAGAAAAGAAGCCACTGTAATTGGATACAGAATATATTGTATTGTCTTTGCCCATGAATCATTATAAGAAAAGAACCAAGTAATTCAAATTCCATCAAGCCTTTCTGCTGAATTACCAAAAAGTTGAATGGTTCTGTTACGTGTAAACTAGGCGTACTCATCTTTCTGTACCTCAAAGGAGAAATTTCAAAAGAAATCCTTAAATTACACAAGGTGTAAATTTCTGACATGTTAACTTGTTTTATACACTTTGAATGCCTTCTCACTGCAAGTGTGGAAAACTAAAGAACACGATGTCCCTCAGAGAAAGTCACAGATACAGAAGGCAAATTACCACCAAAAATTATTGAGGAACCTATGATAATGTCACCTTCAAACGATACACCACACCTGCATGAATATCTAATTCTATCATAAGTACGTTCAAAAAAGCGGGGGCCAAAATAAGAACACTCTTCAAACAGGGAACTTTCTAATCTGCTACTTGAGAGGGAGAGGAAATAAAATATCTAAAAAAAGTTGTTATAAGACTATGTGATAAGGCCTTCTTGCACCCTCACTGATAAATACAAAATAATATGTCAATGTCAATAACTATGATTGTCAGACATCATGAAATGTCTTCACATTTAATCCTGTAAGAACCCTGCAAGCAGGGAAAGGTTAGGATCACCAATTTATCAAATGCAGACACTGGGCCCAAACAGGTCATATAACTTGTCCAAGGTCAGAAAATTGTCCAAGGTCAAAAACTTGTCCAAGATTTCAATGCGAGGAAGTAGGAACAGGTCCCAAATCAAGTAGTGTTGAACACCAAAAACACAGGACAGTTCTGGCTTAAAGATGACAGCAACCAAATCTGCTTTCCAATTCCAAATCATTTAGTGATTCTTTCACTATTTTCCGGTTTCCAATTGTTTTTGATATGTCCTGAGCAAAGGATATCAACATGCCTTCCTTCTGCGAGATGGGGGGAAGTTTCTTGTTAGCCAGTGGCTTGAGGACAGGAAATAAAAATAGGTCTGGATGGACTCTTTTTATGGATTTAGATAACTGCTAAAGCAGCTGAGAGCTCTCTGGTGATTGTCTGTACCAGCTCTGGCACAGGGAAAGCATAGTAAAAGCTGCAGGCTTGATTTTACAGTGGACACATGCTGTGAACATACCATGTGAATTCTTTCTGTGACTCGTGAGTAAGAGAGTTAACTATGCTCACCTTGCACAGTAAAGCAGGAAAAAAATTATCCAAATTACACTCAGATGGCTGTGGCTTTAAACTTTCAACTAAGACTGAGTATATAGTAAGGCAAGAATCTTTGTAGACATTAACCCAGTGACATTCAGAAGAATACTGGGAGGAGTGAGGACAGAGTAAGGTACCCTTCCCTTATTCACAATGATGCTGGTATAGCAATACCCAAACTCCTGTGTTTTTACTACTGCTGACTTCCTCCCAAGAAAAACTACACTGAAGTAGAAGATTCGAAGTAAAAAGGAATGAGAGGGGCATCCCTGGTGGCACGGTGGTTGAGGGTCCGCCTGCCGATGCGGGGGACGCGGGTTCGTGCCCCGGTCCGGGAGGATCCCACGTGCCGCGGAGCGGCTGGGCCCGTGGGCCATGGCCACTGGGCCTGCGTGTCCGGAGCCTGGGCTCCGCAACGGGAGGGGCCACAGCGATGAGAGGCCCGCGTACCGCAAAAAAAAAAAAAAAAAGTAAAAAGGAATGAGCCTCAGGAGCAAAGCTGAGGAAAGAAAAGACTCAAGTTCACAACATTCTCTAAGGCATTGCAAACTCCTACTCTACAAGCCTGTATTGGCAGGAAGGCCAGTCCTTTCAAGGCTTATGACTCCCTCTTAGGTCAGGGAGGGCAGTGGTTCATCTTGCTAGGTGGCTCACAGACATAAGACACAGAAAGGGCAGCAGGTATGCTTCATTTTTTGGCATCCCTGTCCCAAACTGAATTATTGTAGTTCAGTTGCTTCTTCTCGGGGGAAAACGGTGTGTAATTATACTTGAATACTACAGTGAGACCGGTAACAGCACGTGACCAATTTAATTATATTTTCCTATTTTTATTAAATTTTCTATTAAAATTATACTTTATTAGAAGAGGAAAAACCACTGAAAGTGTCCTCATTCTCACTCATAAACAGAGTGCTATGTAAATTAAATCTTACTTTAAAAGAGTTCAAAATCCAAAGTACAATGTTAGTGCTTTCTTCCTCTAATATTTAACTGTTAGTAAACACAGTTTAATAGAAACTTTTCTTTCTTGGCTTGGCTTGGAGAAGAACCTTTACAGTCTTAAGACTACAGTTGCAGGACCTCCCTGGTGGCGCAGTGGTTAAGAATCCGCCTGCCAATGCAGGGGCACGGGTTCGAGCCCTGGTCCAGAAGGATCCCACAAGCCACAGAGCAACTAGGCCCGTGCGCCACAACTACTGACACTGCACTCTAGAGCCCGTGAGCCACAACTACTGAGCACGTGTGCCACAACTACTGAGCCCGAGCGTCTAGAGCCCGTGCTCCACAACAAGAGAAGCCACTGCAATGAGAAGCCCGCGCACCGTAACGAAGAGTAGCCCCTGCTCGCCACAACTAGAGAAAGCCGAGGTGCAGCAACAAAGACCCAATGCAGCCAAAAATAAATAAATAAATAAATTTATATTAAAAAAATAAAGTCATAGATGATAATTAAAAAAGAAGACGACAACTACAGTTGCAAAGCCCCAGGCATCCTGTCTAGTTTATGGTGACTGCAAGTCGCAGTCTCCTGCTGGAGATACTGCAAGGCTTCCTTCTGCTAGCAGCTGGGACCAGTGTTCTTCACCAGGGAGAACACGTTCAACCACACTCCAGGGAAGTCTTATTCTTCCCTTCGCTACAGTACATTCTTACTGTACAGCTCCTTGAGGGCACGAGCCACACTTGACCAGTGTTCTGTAAGATGTTACAGAAAAACTCGAGCAAACTTTTTGGCCAACCCAATATAATGCTCTCAGTACCTAGGACAAACATTGGTGGCACCCAACAAAACCCTACCATGTTTCTCTGTTAGCAACTATAACAAATCAAGCCCTCAGTTCAGCCACCCTTACTTTTCTCGCTTAGTCATTATTATCAAAAGTGGATTACTACACACCCTCGAAAGACTTAGTCATTGCTAAATGTTTGCCCCTGCAGTTCCCTATAATGTCCTTTGCCTGCCCTGCTCCCCACACTGTTAGTCCATGTCCGTCACGGGGCTTAGTAAGAACAATGGAAATAAGCATATTTGCAATAATGAAGGAATTGTCCACATGCTCTTTTCTGACTTAAGAACTTTTTTCTCAAAATATTATATGCACACCAATAAATTCTGGATTGGTAATTATGTCCACATAATATTTTATTATAATTTACCTTCCAGTAAAACCATCTTTACACAGTCTTACGCCACTATCAAAAAAAGTTTCAAGTAAAATAGGATCAAAAACTATAACGCCTTTTAAAAAATTATCCAAACCACATCTAATCTATCATGTCCAAGCAGTCTCCCTCTGAAACAGTCACACTTTCTCCCTAACTACTCAGAAAGTCTCATAAATATAAGTTATGCCATATCCCAAACATACAGTATATACAGGTCAGCAATGTAAGAACTACTTTAAAAATGAATCCAAACGCCTTGCCTTTTGATTCTGGATTCTTCTCTGATATTGAGAATAAGTATTTCATGGAAATTAAAGGAACTCACAACGAGAATTTTCTAATTTCCTTTTTAAATACTTTGCAGTAACATTGGAGCTTCAAAAGAAAATTCAGCATGAATTGTCAAACCAAGCTACCATAATAAACTTTGCAAGTCACAAAAACTGTCTTTTGTGTTCCTAAAAAAGGCAAAATTTAGCTGGCTAATACGAATATAAGATGAACTAAAAAGAAATCCCAAATGTACTCCAATAACTCCAATATAGAAACAGATTAAAACATTAAATCCAGTTCCAAGCGAGATTATGAGAAATGGTTTTTTAACTGAGAATCAACTGATTTACTAAAATTGAATTTACAGAAGACATATCACAGTGTCAGTTCACCCACTCCTATTTCTGGGGGATTCTACCACACCCAGGCTCAGTTGCTTTTCAACTGCCATCTTCTGTATCACATGTTACAAGTCCCCACACACAGCCATAGCTGATTGAACCTGGAGAAACATCTGACCAAAATACAGCCATTCATAGGCTGGCCAGGAGCCTTCAACTTGCGTTTATTGGCTAAAAAGTTGGGGCCAGCCAATCAAGATTCTCTGCCTCAAAAACTGGAATTAAGAAACTCTAAAGGAAATTGCCAGTTAGATATTGGGGTAAAAGGTCAAGAGGCACACTCAGGGTCAGGGTAAGTGTCATGAGCCAAGTCTGCCATAGAAAGTGAGAGCTGAACCTGAACCACTTCCTAATCTGGGATTCTCAGGAGAGCTACATCCTGATCTCCACCTTCACCCCTCTACCTTTCCTTGAGTGAAACTAACCTGGTTTTTGCAACCAAAAAATTACCGAAAGACAGAGCCTATGAATGTAACCTAAATTAAATTTTTATGTGAAGACCTACTATTGACATGTTTAGTTAGAATTAAAGCACCTATTTTTAGACTAATTTAAGGAAGTGAACAGCTCATATCACTTAGTAAGAAATCTGAGGTCAAATTTTTTTCAACTCCCTCTTTCTTCTAGACTTCAGGTTTCTCACCCATAAAATAAGGTCAATTTATGAGAAGGTCTATAAATCCTCTCCTATGGTATATAATCTCAGTACAGGCAACCTCTGGCAATATCAACACATCCCTTTCAGACCAAGGAGGATTCTACTTTTGGGCACAGTTTCTGAGCAGTGGTGCAAAACATTCTGTATTACCTGGGCTGTCACATGATGAATTTTCATCTATTAAATTCATAATTGGAACTACAAATTTTCCTGTAAAGACTCTTAAAATGTGTCACTTCCCAGGCTATCCCATTTGTACACAGAATATCAGAATTTTATATATTGTTTTCAATTGCTCTATTTTTCATTTAAAATAGAAAATGATACTACAATGCCCTACCTCTCCCTTAAAGAAAGTAAGAAGCAGAGAGTGTTACTTGATTGGTCATTAGAGGAAATACTTAGATCAGATGGTGCTACCACCTTAACCGTAATATTTTCAATACTCCACCTGGGTGGAGTGCGGCTTGGAGGGGGAATGGTAACAGAACAAGGCATTGGAAATCCAAATACCCATTTTAAATATTCTTGTCACTCAGTTTTGAACAAATTAGAAGAGCATTAATCTCAGAGTCTGAAACTATAAGTACTCAAAGAATGAAATTGCTATAAAAATATTTTTTTAATGATGTCAGGAAAAATCGTCCAAGATTTTGAAATGGACAAAAGAGAGTCCTAGGTGTCTGTCCCTTCAGTGAGTGCTAGACATCACCCAGAGGGCCTTCTGGGGATTTTCTGAGTCAATAGGGCTACGCACCTTTGACTGACTATTATTTTACACCTCCACAAAACAGACAGTAGTTCCAAATAATTCTTATCCCTAGCAATGCAAATAAAATTTGATCTGCCTGGAAGGAAAGATAATCCAAACGTTATGTTTTATTGCTCTTTTTAAACCAATTTTGTTATCTATTAATAAATTCATTATAGCATTCCTTTTTTTTCAGTTCTTCAAATTCTCCTTTAATTCCCTAAGTTGAACAAAAACTATGATATACGTTCATTTTATACCTACATGCAATACTTTTTAACTTTTTGAAAATTACTCTTTAGCAATGATGATGCATTTTAAAAATCGCTCTGTTATAAACACCTAGAAAAGAGCTTCTATCACTCACAGCAACTGGTCACAGTATAACCTATCAGGCTATGAATAACTGGTCTGTGCTATTTGGGAGCCGGATCCTTGCAATTCAGTGACAAACAAATGGCAATGACATCACAGCAATTTCACCAGTAAAGCAAGTTACATTCTCAGCCTTTTATGTACATCAGTGGGTGGCAAGTCTTGAATCCCAATGCCATAGATGTATATCATGCATCCACTTCTTAACGGATACAATGTAAACAAAATCCAAGTAAATCCACATAGAAAACAGTGGTGTGCGCGGACGTGTGTGTGTGTGTGTGTGTGTGAGAAAAACACAACTAAAAATACAGTCAGATCTTGATACTGAGCTGCATGAGCTATTTGTATATTTTGGAGATTAATCTCTTGTCAGTTGCTTAGTCTGCAAACATTTTCTCGCATTCTGAGGGCTGTCTTTTCGTATTGTTTATGGTTTCCTTTTGCTGTGCAAAAGCTTTTAAATTTAATTAGGTCCCATTTGTTTATTTTTGTTTTTATTTTCATTACTCTGTGGTTTATGTCAAAGAGTATTCTTCCTATGTTTTCCTCTAAGAGTTTTATAGTGTCCGGTCTTATATTTAGGTCTTTAATCCATTTTGAGTTTATTTTTGTGTATGGTGTTAGGGAGTGTTCTAATTTCATTCTTTTACATGTTGCTGTGTCATACAGAGTGAAGTAAGTCAGAAAGAGAAAAACAAATATCGTATATTAACGCATATATGTAGAATCTAGAAACATGGTACAGATGAACTTATCTTCAAAGCAGAAACAGAGAAACAGATGTAGAAAACAAATGTATGGACACCAAGGGGGGGAAAAGGTGGGGGGGGATGAAGTGGGAGATTGGGATTGACATATATACACTACTATGTATAAAATAGATAACTAATGAGAACCTGCTGTATAGCATGGGGAACTCTGCTTGGTGCTGTGTGGTGACCTAAACGGAAAGGAAATCCAAAATGGAGGGGATATGTGTGTATATATAGCTGATTCACTTTGCTGTACAGCAGAAATTAACACAACATTATGAAGCAACTATACCCCAATTAAAAAAAAAATACAGTTAGATCCATGCAACAAAGGCAAGTGGGACACATAACCTACCAAGTTAAGCAACCCCATTTATTCAGAAAAAAATAATAATCTTAGTTGCAATCTGTTGCTCTTATCCTGTTGCTTTTGTCCTTAAATGTTCTGAGCTAAATAGCTACACATGTAAATTAGCAAAGCAAGGCTCATATATGCAGGCAATTTTTTAAAAAAATTCTTGGAACCTTTAAACTCCTCAAAATAGGGGGCTTAAATTAAGATTCTCTACTCATCACTTGATATGACTGCTTTAAAGGAAAAAGTACAGACATTAGCAGAAAACAGGGCCAAATGATTCTACGTTACAGTATCATTGTATCATTCATTTTTCTAAATGCTATTTAAAAAAACCCATCAAATGAAAATCAATAGGAGTTTCTTGATATAAGTAAATTTGATGCATGAAAATATATTTCCACTAATGATTTATGCAGCTGAAATCACTTGCAAGTCACAAGTCTCTAAGACTTAAAATAAGTCATTGTAATTTATAAAATGGGATTGAAATATACTTTTCAAGACTTGGACAACTATTCAGGAAACCATTTAAAGTTTCATGCACATGTAAAACTACTACTGTTGAAACCACATCCTTAGGTTTGGAGAACTCCAAGTTTCATGCCACTCCCAGATCTGTGCAGGGACCCCCTTAATGCGTAACGTCGTTTTCTCCTCCTCTTCAAGGACTACTCTTTCCTTTCAGAGCCTCATCCACCCGGCTCCCCACTCCACTGAAGTCAGTCAGATTCCACTTTTTAAAACCCCTTCTATGCGGACCTCCCTGGCAGTCCTAGCGGTTAGGTCTGCAGGGGGGCACGGGTTTGATCCTTGGCTGGGGAACTAAGATCCCACATACCGCGGGGGCCAATAAATAAATAAATAAATAAATAAAAACAAAAACCCTTCTTTGGCAGCAATTACCTTTGCTCCAGAATTTCTCAGAACCTTAAATATGCTAATGAGCACTGAGAATCTCCAAGAAAGGTCTGCAGTAACATACTCCTCTCGCTTCTCAGAACTCCAAGGACTAGATCTCGGAAATTAACATCCTAGGGAAAATGATGCACTTGGCTAGGTTCTTGAATTTCCTCCACTGGGTTTATTCCTCAGCCAAGAGTTAAGTGTCCATCCAGGCCAGCCACATGCAAAGACAAAGGGGGCCTCACCTCCTAAGTGTCATCTGAGGACGTGAAGAACTGCCAGAGAATCATTGATCCACTCACTCGCTGCCCTGATGTTTTAAGTTTGCATCATTAAAGTAGTAACAACCATGGGCTACAAAGCATCGCCTGCCTTAGGAGACCTGGTTAAAACAAAAATCTTTAAATGGCTCATTTATCAAACAATAAAGTGGAGACTTAACTGCCCAGATGAGAGAAAAGTGACTTTCTAGGCTCATTTTTTGTTTTCTCTTTTAGTAAGTGAAGATCTTCCTGAAATATATTACATTTTTTTCTTACTTTCCCCGTTTACAAAAGTAACAGGTGTTCCCTGAATGATATTAGAAAATAAAGATACTCACAGACAAGAAAAATTACCAGTAAACTTAGCCATCAGTCAGAATCGCTTACCATTTTGAAATATTTCTTTCCAGTCCTTCTTTAGAACACCAGCAGGACAAGGATTTCTGTTTGCTCCACTGGTGTATATACAGTTTAAATAAATACTTTTTTCCTTCCTGTATAAATTTTTTGTATTTTTGGCATAATTTCGTGTATTTTGTATACTTTTTATACACACTTTTGTGTACTTCCTGTTTTATAAATTCATTCATTTTACAAATTTAGGACCATGCACACTGTTTTATAATCATTTTTCATGTCACAACATGTGGACATGTTTCCAGGCTATTAAACTATTAAATATTCTTCTGCATTTTGCCCTCTGCCCCCTCCTCTATTTTGAGATGGTTGACTCACTGTTTTGTGGAGAATTATGATTCCCCCCACCCCAACTTCTAATAATATTTTTTTATAAGAGTTACCCAGATTCACTGTAAAATTTTGGAAAATGCCATTGGGTTTTACCAACTTGAGGATATATATATACATACTACTTTGTAACTTGTTTTCACTCACATTACATCTTAAACATTTTCCTGCCTCCTCAAATATACTTCCGAGGCTATTTACTGATTTAAAAAAAAAAAAAACAAGAAGAGTACTCAGAACCCAATTTCACATGATTGTCATGAGTCAAAGGTCATCATTAAGAACATCAATTACTGTAATACACTATAGTGTATTGTAATACACTATATGTACATAAATCAGGATATCAGGAGATGCCCTAAGTCTGTTCTGTTTTATTGGTTTGTTTGTTTGTTTTTTAAGAGCTCTCCAATATCAAGCTTTTTAATCAGTGGTCTCTCTTCCATGAAAGTAAAAGAGACATAAAATAGCTCTCAATCAGTTCAAGTGTCTGCCAAGTGAGTTACTGATTCAAACAGATTTTTCCCAAGCCATGTTCCTACTCTAATAATAATAATAATAATAGTGAGGGAGAACAGGCAGATGAGGATAAGAATTATTTTCCTGTTACTATAACTTGGGTGATTTCAAAACAACTTCTACTATTTCTGAATCACTAATGAAAGGTGTATGTCAACAGTTTCAATGAACTTTTCCACAGTCAGTAAGAAATGCATATCCCTCAACACCTCCAAATTTGTGTAAGAGCATTTCTTTAGAGGAAGTTTACTCCAGCATATGCAAATTCTCTCCCAGCATTCATCAGAAGACATTTCTGCATTGGTCATAGTTTCCTCAAGTGCTGTGACTTAACTGATTAACCAACATTTGAGGCCCAAGAACTCCGGGACATTAGAGATGCTTTTTTAAAAGATATAATCATCTGATGACCCTCCTGCATAATGAATCAACTTCTTCATTAAATCCGTTCCCAAAAACACATTTTATATTCCAGAGGCATACTCGTAAATGAATGAGACTGATACCATCAGGCAAAGATGCTACCAGAACTAACCTCTAACCCCGATCCTGTACAATGGACAATACAGTTGTATAGTGTCCTAAGTGGATGTAGTCAAGTAATCTTTTGTCTTTTATTGAAGATACAGAAAGAGTCTGGAAACAATCAGCACCACAAATAACAGGGAAAATCTATGCCCAATTCATCCACAGAAATTAAAACTGTATCTGCCACACAACAGGCACTGAACAAATTTTCTGAACAAGTGAATGTTCTCAAACAATAACATTTTTCATTCACCAAAAATTCTTTCCTCCGAGATATGGGAATATATGTGTATGTATAGCTGATTCACTTTGTTATAAAGCAGAAACTCACACACCGTTGTAAAGCAATTATACTCCAATAAAAATGTTTAAAAAAAAATTCTTTCCTCCATGAGAACCATCAGGGTTAGTACATATGAGATTATTCAACCTGCCTCCTACTCTACTTAAATTTGGGGGGAGCCTGCACAAACACCTGCTAAGGTAACAGTGACAAGTCTCACCAGAAGTGTCCAGTTTTCTCAGCATTATAAAACTACTTAAGAGAGAGACCAGGAGCAAGATACCTTTTCCAAAATAGCCACAAACTTGTCCTGCAGTTCCATGGTAGGCCTTTTCAACTCAATTACATCAACCCTCCAAATGTTGCCCTTTGAAAGGTCAAAATCACTCATTAGAAAACAAACACAGCTCAATCGAATACATTTGCCTGAAGCAAACTGAGAATTCAAAGAAATGCCAACAGGCTCCGCACAAATAGGGGTTGAGTCCAGTGAGCTGCCAATTTTTTTTGACTTTGAGAAAGTCTTTTCTGCCACCTCTGTGCTTCAGGGTGGGTAGAACGTGTGTGTGTGTGTGTGTGTGTGTGTGTGTGTGTGTAAACTATAAGACAGGGATCTGGGTGAGACGCTCTCTCTCATCTGTGATTTTGTATTGAAATGATTTGCATTTACAATTATTCCAATTATTCTAACTATTCCAAATTATGAGCAAGAGTTGAGTTTGATTACTGTTGATTAAAAAATTGCCATGGGAGGCAATGCAGTATAATGATGAGAGACAAGTTTGAAATTAAGAAATGTAAATATGACACCTAACATTAGAAATATGTGGGGACATTTTTGGCTGGCACAGTCATTGAGGTCCCTAGTGGAATTTAGTGAGTGGGTTGTAGGGAAGCTAAAAGTCCTGAAATATGTGGGACAGGCCCACACATGAGGTCTTTTCTTAAATAACAACTGTGAGCAATAGGGAAGAATCTGGATTTCAGACCACATGGTTTCTCAGTAGCTGTGACCTTTAATGACCTGTGGTTAAGTCATTTAATTCTGAGCCTCAAGTTCCCTGAAGGTAAAATGGGAATATTATTATCAGCCTCAAAGGGGTTTTTTGGAGAGTAATACATAAAACATCATGGTGTGGGCCTGGAGCAAACTGCCCACATACAAATCCTGGCTCTACTAACTGTGGGCCCTTGTGCTTCAGCTTAACCTCCTCACTTTCCTTACCCATAAAACTCAGGCAAAAAAAGTGCAGGGTTTTGATGAGTTGTGGCTCAGTGCATTTAGCTGTTGTTATTATTAGTGCAGGGCTAATTATTAACAGGTGCTCAGTGGGTATTCCGACCCCATGGCCACACAAGACCACATTACAGAACCTAGATACACACTTTCAAAAGCTTATTAACTGCATCCATCTCAGATCACCACTGACAAGAACAATCAGTAAAAAGAAATAGGGAGCTTCACTGGTGGCGCAGTGGTTGAGAGTCCGCCTGCCGATGCAGGGGACGCGGGTTCATGCCCCGGTCTGGGAGGATCCCACATGCCTCGGAGCGGCTGGGCCCGTGAGCCATGGCCGCTGAGCCTGCGCGTCCGGA
The DNA here is from genome assembly GCF_005190385.1 of Monodon monoceros. Taxonomy (NCBI): domain Eukaryota; kingdom Metazoa; phylum Chordata; class Mammalia; order Artiodactyla; family Monodontidae; genus Monodon; species Monodon monoceros. The sequence goes on from NW_021703781.1 coordinate 44,125,272, forward strand.
GCCTGTGCTCCGCAGCGGGAGAGGCCACAGCGGTGAGAGGCCCGCGTACCGCAAAAAAAAAAAAAAAAAGACGTAGGGCCTGCTTAGTGATATTAACTGACATTTTAGCAAATTGACTTGCAAAACAAATCTATATTCTAGTGTGTGTGTGGTTTTTTTCTAAAGACATACTAATAACATTGACTAATGAGGCACAGCAGACCCAAAGGCGTCCAGGTTCCACACGCCTGGTTAAATACTGAAAAATCTAAACATAAACATAAACTCTAAACAAAAACAAAAACCCAGTATCAGTTTCTTGAAACCCCTCTCACCCTGCTAATAAGATTTAACTTTGGAAAGATGGTGAAAAATAACAAACATCATCTGCAGAAATGCACTGACATTAATCAGAAGTTTAAACTCCCAGCCCACCCGATAGGTTAACATGTGTGAAGCTGGCAGAAAAATGCCTCATGAACTGGTGACACAAGTGCAGATGAGCTATAGAGCAGTGGCACAGTCCTTCGGATACAGTAAACTGCAGGTCCCTCGGAAGCTTAAGACTGTCCATTAACAGACACTCATACATTCCCCATATTCCAGCATCACAAGGTTTCTCATCAGGGAAGTGAATGGCCTCCACACTCACCATGCTTAGCTTGAAGTTCTTAAATTTTAATGGGGGGCTGGGGGCTCAGAATCGAGACTGTATTCCATTTGTCAAGGGAGGGGCTTAATTAACGATTAAATTGTACCTGCCTGAAATAACATTTGGTTGAGATACCTTACTTTTAGAAGTAAATGTTTACATAGATGTGATGTATTTAAACAGCATCTTTTCACAACTGCTGGCAGGATAAAAACCACGTTAATCAAACGAAATTCTCAAAAATGACTGGTCTTTCACACAATAGATGTTCAAATTCTAGCTTTACTAAGCCCAAGAGTAAGCCTCCTAAGATTTCAAATCTAAATATGCTTTGACAGAGAAGTCTATTTTATAGATATATTCACACGTGTGAAATAATGAAGGATATAGAAGGATATGCCTCTCAATATTGTTTATGAAAGCATTAAGGTCTAAATGGGGGCTGGTTAAATAAATTCTAGTCATTCCATTCATCGGAATTTTATAGCTATTAAAACGAACAGGATAGATTTATTTATATGTGCTGGTATGAAATCATCTCTAAGAAGTATTACACAATGAAAAGAGCACAGCATGGAACAGTGTGCATATTGTATACAGAATATGTTTATATTTGCATAGCCCATATATGAAGAATACACAAGAAAACTGAAACTATCTCTGGGGAAGGCATGGGAGGACTAGAATGAAAGGAGGATTTCCTACAACCTTTTATGTTGTTTAGGGAATTTTTTAAAACCATGGGCATGTATTTCATTTTTGTTTTTGTTTTTTTTGGCTGTGCCACTCGGCTTGTGAGATCTGAGTTCCCAGACCAGGGATCGAACCCCAGCATCGTGAGTGAAAGCACCGAGTCCTAACCACTGGACTACCAGGGAATTCCCTGTATTTCATTTTTTAATTAAAAAAAGAAACTACATATTTAACTCTTTTTTTAAAGTAAAAGAGCAGATGCTCCCTACCTGTCAATTTTCCTTTAATCCTGAATCCAACACATTAAACAATAAGCATGACCAAGGCAGGCAGATTTTTAAAAACAAAGTGGAGAATCACAGTTCCTTGCTTCTCTACAAAACTACTAACCACCTTTCCTTAATTTTAGTAGATGAGGCACACGTTTTCCACAGACCCCTGCAGGAAACAGGCCTACAAAACACTTGAAAAGGCTGTGTTTGTATTCTGGTATAAATAATTCTCTAGTGGCTCTGAATTTCCTGCTGCCTCTCTTGTCAAACAGGTTGTAGTGCCAAGCACAGTATGTTCCATAAAGTAAACATCACAAAAAGCACTCTGCCGCTTGTGGGCTGCTCTTCATCCCCCAACCAAACGCCTAGGGGACCGACAGAACCTGCTCACGTCAATAAAGATCCACGTACAGCTCACTCAGACTCAGAACCACACTGTACACTCTGCCACCTCCCCACACACACACTACGCCCACCACCCCACCACTGCCACATCCAGAGAAGCAACCGGGCGTCTGGGAGCGCACAGCTCCAGCAAACGCCCCCAGCCGGCCCATTCCTCCACAAAGCTCAGGCCAGCCCTGAGCTGATACTGGACAACAGCTATCATATGTATCCCGAGAAGAAACAGATGTAGCCAGGGATGCCCCGTGGCTCCTGAACCCCAGTTTAAAGGCAATCCACCGCCTCTGCACCTTCCTACACTACATTCCTGATGATCACATGGCTGTTGAAGAATGCAAACAGCTCCTCCCTACCAGCTCCCAGGCCTGCCCACCATCCTGGGTGCATTCAATACAAGCTGTGTGATCTTAACAAAAACTGATCGGCCTCTCTGTTCCTGGATTTCCTCAACTGCGAAATGGTACCGGTAATGTCACCGACCTACAGCTCATAGAGTGAGGATAAGACAAGTAGAGCTTTTGGCACACAGGTGGCCCTCCATGTGGCTACTATCATTACCATCATTATCATCTTTGGGTACAATCCTGCAGAAGCCTCCTTTTTGGTCTCCCTAATTCCACTCTAGCTTCTATCCAGTAGTAAAAGAGGCCTTAAAATCAGGGAGGGGTCTAATAATCCTGGTTACCTCCACGCTCTTCTCCCCACTAAAAAGTGAGAACAGCCCCCCCAGTGTTGCTGGAATGAAGCCCGGTGCAAAACTCTCGAGGTAGCCCTTTAACTAGGGGCACTCTGGCTCCACCCACACTTCCCTCCCCACAGACAGGGTAAAGGCCTCTGCCAGATGCTCCCAATACTTGGTTGAACTTTTCCCACTTATAAATAGGAAGATGCCAAATAAGGACCATTCTGCACTAGACGGTGAGCTCCATTCACCACTACACTACTTGCGCGGTGACAACTCAAATAGCTGTCAACCAACAATAAAAGTCAGAACCCCTCTTTTCAAGCATTACAATCCATACAACCAAAATAGTGTTAAAGCTGGAAGACAGGACAACCCAGCTTCATTGTTATATCACGTTAAACTTTTCCATATGGAGCTGAATGGAACCAGTGAGATTCTGTAAGATAAACCCAAAGGTAACTAGATATTAGTCAAATTCCACATCCTTCAGTTGATGCGCTCAGACCAGATGACTCATCCATCTACCATCTAACACTAGGCTTAACTGAAAAGCGTGACTCTCGGTTACACGGTTACAGGTTTCAATTTCGGAAGCATCTCGCTTACCTATTTGAATGCGAGCCCTTGGCTTTTCCTCTCAGGCTGAGAAAGCTGTTGCTAAAGCGCTCAGAGTGAAAGTCTGCTGATATCACCCTCCAGGGAATTCAATTTCTAAGAAAAGTCCACTCATTTTGCATTGGACAAGATGAAGAGAATGAAGACTCCAAGCAAGTTGGGGGTTAGGGAAATAAAACTCAAGGTCTCCATGACTTTCCACCACCCTCGCTTTTCCAGTGAATGCTGTTTGAGTGGGCTGGAATAACTTAACCTGAGAAATATGTGACTGAGATCAAAATCCCTTTTATCCTTCACAGGGAAGAGTTCACAGGCAGTCACTTCAATCCCTCCCCCCTGTTTTTTAAGCTATTATTTTAAATTGTGATACAATACGCATAAAATTTACCATTGTAACCACGTCTAAGCATAGTTCAATGGCATTAAGAACGTTCACATTGTTGTGCAACCATCCCCACCATCCATCCCCACACTTTTTCATCAACCCAGACTGAAACTCTGTACCCATCACACAATAACTCTCCACTCCTTCCTCCCTCCAGTGCCTAGAAACCACCTTTCTAGTTGGTCTCTATAATTTTGACTACTCTAGGCATCTCATGTAAATGGAATCACACAGTGTTTGTCCTCTTTCGACTAGCTTATTTCACTTAGCGTAAAGTCCATTCATGTTGTTGCAGGTGTCAGGATTTCCTTCCTTTTTAAGGCTGAATAATATTCCACTGTGAGTATATCCCACATTTTGTCTATCCATTCACCCATCAATAGACATCTGGGTTGCTTCCACCTCCCAGCTACTGTGAATAATGCTACTATGAACATGGGTGTGCAAATATCTCTTCAAGACTCTGCTTTCAATACTTTGGGGTATACATCCAGAGCTGAGATTTCTAGATTATATGGTAGTTCTATTTTATATTTTTTAAAGGAACTACAATACTGTTTTCCAAAGCAGCTGCACCATTTTACATTCCTAGCAATGTACGAGGGTTCCAATTTCTCCACATCCTTGTCAACACTCATTAATTTCTGGGTGGGGTTTTTTTTTTTTTTTTAGTAGCCATCCTAATAGCAATCCTTTATTTAACTTTAAAACTGGTTAATTGAATTAAATTTTTGTCCCACCTATGCAGTTGGCTAAGAATGTTAGCAAATCTGATTCTCCTGAGTGTGTTGAATAGTCATCCACTGAGGAGGTAACTGTAAGAAAGCAGCTAAGATTAAAAAGACTTTGGACACAAAACCACCTTGTATTAAAATCTGAAATTGCCACTGCTGAGGAACGGAAAGTACCTTCTCTAAACCTCAGTTTCCTCATTTGTGAAATGAAGTTGTGAATACTCATTTCTTAAAGTCGTGGGAGAACTGAATCGCAAAATTGTATGAAGTACTTAGCATGTGCCTAGCACCTAATAAACACTAAAAGAATGACAGATGATGATAAGGAGAAGGAAAGGTTTGTTATACTAGAATACTACTAATACTAGTAGTAATACTAATACTTAGCAACACTAAGAGGTAAGCCACAAAAAGATCTTTTATTTTGCTTTTTACATATGCATAGCCTTTCCTCATTTATTCAGATGTTGTTCTATACAATTTATACATATACTCCTCAAATCTCAAAGGTGTCACTGTAACCAAGATAGCATTTTCTTATACATAAATATATAAACATAAATATTCTTCTCCAGAGTAGGCAGGATATCAGAAACTAGGCAGTAGTAGCATTAGTCCAAAATTGCACCTTTTTTCAAAATTCAAAAATCAGTAACAACTTGTCACGTAGGTTAAATTATACTTCATCTAGTTATAGAAAAAAAGTAGAAGTACACTGTGAGACAAGGTTGTTTTTCTCTGTTCTCTCAATTAATTAAAGAGTTAATGCCAAATGGCTATCTTTTGAAGTATGGCTTAGACTAAATTCAAATACTATATTAAAAAAAACAAACTTTATCTGTTGAAGCGTCTCTAGGTATTTTTTACTTTACATCTTTATCTGGCTTCTTGTTTAAATTCACATAAACTGAGAGACAAGACTTAGAAATCATACAACCCAAATTCCCACCAAATAACCACTATTAGTTAGTTATGTTTCCACCGACTTACCGATAAATTACATTAAAATACAAAACCCTTGGGAACCTGACGCAGTTGGAAAGATGTATGCATACTTCAAACTTAAGCAAACCAAATAAATGGAAATGGATTTTAAAATAACAGTTAAAAGTGTGCAAATTTGTCATCAAAACACTTGAAGACCACTCAGGGCACGTAAGCACTTTACGTTTAACACTTTTAATATCTATAAAGGATTCTGATTTGGGTTCCATTAATGTTATAATGCATTTTAAATTATTCCTTAAAATTTGAACACATTATTTATATACTCCATTGAGAAATATACAGGTAAAATAACACTAGATGGTCTACTGTTATTCTAGACGGTCTTCATCTCTCTATCTTGGCTAATGTAAGCTCATACTAACCTCTTTGTGCCACCCACCCAAAGCAGTGGTTAAAAACATTGGGATGCCCTGATAATAGCATTTATTTCTGTTTGTTCAGATTTAACCAGCAAATTCTGTGTCAACCGTTGTTCCTTTACACCGCTTTAAAATTACTTTCTGATTTCAATAATTAATGCAAATGGGTATGTAATTTTCTTTGGTGGTTTAAGATTTAATGAGGCAGCAAGGAGACTGCACGATGCCCTAGGTGGGAAGAGTGCCGCTAGAAGCAGGGAGTGGTCAACTGTGGTGGACGCTGTTGACAGTCAGGATCTTGGTGCTCCAGCCAGGTGTCGGGGCTGTGCCACTGAGCTGGGAGAGCCAAGTTCAGGACACTGGTCCACAAGAGACCTCCCAGCTCCATGTAATATCAAATGGTGAAAATTTCCCAGAAATCTCCATCTCAACGCCAAGACCCAGCTCCACTCAACGACCAGCAAGCTACAGTGCTGGACACCCCATGCCAAACAACTGGCAAGACAGGAACACAACCCCATCCATTAGCACAGAAAGTGCCTAAAATCATAATAAGGCCACAGACACCCCAAAACACACCACCAAACGAGGACCTGCCCACCAGAAAGACAAGATCCAGCTTCATTCACCAGAACACAGGCACTAGTCCCCTCCACCAGGAAGCCTACACAACCTACTGAACCAACCTTAGCCACGGGGGACAGACACCAAAAACAACGGGAACTACGAACCTGCAGCATGCGAAAAGGAGACCCCAAACACAGTAAGTTAAGCATAACGAGAAGACAGAGAAACACACAGCAGATGAAGGAGCAAGATAAAAACTCACCGGACCTAACAAATGAAGAAGAAATAGGCACTCTACCTGAAAAAGAATTCAGAATAATGATAGTAAAGATGATCCAAAATCGTGGAAATAGAATGGAGAAAATACAAGAAAGGTTCAACAAGGACCAAGAAGAACTAAAGAGCAAACAGTGATGAACAACACAAAAATGACATTAAAAATTCTCTAGAAGGGATCAATGCAGAAGAACAGATAAGTGACCTGGAAGGTAAAATACTGGAAATAATTACTGCAGAGCAGAATAAAGAAAAAAGAATGAAAAGAATTGAGGATAGTCTCAAAGACCTCTGGGACAACATTAAACGCACCAACATTTGAATTATAGGGGTCCCAGAAGAAGAAGAGAAAAAGAAAGGGACTGAGAAAATATTTGAAGAGATTATAGTTGAAAACTTCCCTAATATGGGAAACGAAATAGTTAATCAAGTCTAGGAAGCACAGAGAGCCCCATACAGGATAAATCCAAGGAGAAACATGCCAAGACACATATTAATCAAACTATCAAAAAAGAAATACAAAGAACAAATATTAAAATCAGCAAGGGAAAAACAACAAATAACACATAAGGGAATCCCCAAAAGGTTAACAGCTGATCTTTCAGCACAAACTCTACAAGCCAGAAGGGACTGGCAGGACATATTTAAAGTGATGAATGAGAAAAACCTACAACCAAGATTACTCTACCCAGCAAGGATCTCATTCAGATTCGACAGAGAAATTAAAACCTTTACAGACAAGCAAAAGCTAACAGAATTCAGCACCACCAAACCAGCTTTACACAAGTGCTAAAGGAACTTCTCTAGGCAGGAAACACAAGAGAAGGAAAAGACTTACAATAATAAACCCAAAACAATTAAGAAAATGGTAATAGGAACATACATATCGATAATTACCTTAAATGTAAATGGATTAAAGGCTCCAACCAAAAGACATAGACTGGATGAAAGGATACAAAAACAATACCCGTATATATGCTGTCTACAAGAGACCTACTGCAGACCTAGGGACACATACAGACTGAAATTGAGGGGATGGAAAAAGATATTCCATGCAAATGGAAATCAAAAGAAAGCTGGAGTAGCAATTCTCACATCAGACAAAATAGACTTTAAAACAAAAACTATTACAAGACACAAAGAAGGACACTACATAATGATCAAGGGATCAATCCAAGAAGAAGATATAACAATTGTAACTATTTATGTACCCAACATAGGAGCACCTCAATACATAAGGCAAATACTAACAGCCATAAAAGGGGAAATCAACATTAACACAACCATAGCAGGGGACTTTAACACCCCACTTTCACCAATGCACAGATCATCCAAAATGAAAATAAATAAGGAAACACAAGCTTTAAATGATACATTAAACAAGATGGACTTAATTGATATTTACAGGACATTCCATCCAAAAACAACAGAATACACATTCTTCTCAAGTACTCATGGAACATACTCCAGGACAGATCATATCTTGGGTCACAAATCAAGCCTTGGTAAATTTAAGAAAATTGAAATCGTTATCAAGTATCTTTTCCGACCACAACGCTATGAGACTAGATATCAATTAACAGGACAAAATCTGTAAGAAATACAAACACATGGAGGCTAAACAACACACTACTTAATAAACAAAAGATCACTGAAGAAATCAAAGAGGAAACCAAAAAATACCTAGAAACAAATGACAATGAAGACACAACGACCCAAAACCTATGGGATGCAGCAAAAGCAGTTCTAAGAGGGAAGTTTATAGCAATACAATCCTACCTTAAGAAACAAGAAACATCTCAAATAAACAACCTAACCTTACACCTAAAGCAATTAGAGAAAGAGGAACAAAAAAACCCCAAAGTTAGCAGAAGGAAAGAAATCATAAAGATCAGATCAGAAATGAATGAAAAACAAATGAAGGAAATGAGAGCAAAGATCAATAAAACTAAAAGCTGGTTCTTTGAGAAGATAAACAAAATTGATAAACCATTAGCCAGACTCATCAAGAAAAAAAGGGAGAAGACTCAAATCAATAGAATTAGAAATGAAAAAGGAGAAGTAACAACTGACACTGCAGAAATACAAAGGATCATGAGAGATTACTATAAGCAACTATATGCCAATAAAATGGACAACCTGGACGAAATGGATAAATTCTTAGAAGAGCACAACCTTCCCAGACTGAACCAGGAAGAAACAGAAAATATGAACAGACCAATCACAAGCACTGAAATTGAAACTGTGATTAAAAATCTTCCAAACAAACAAAAGCCCAGGACCAGATGGCTTCACGGGTGGATTCTATCAAACATTTAGAGAAGAGCTAACACCTATCCTTCTCAAACTCTTCCAAAATATGGCAGAGGGAGGAACACTCCCAAACTCATTCTACAAGGCCACCATCACCCTTATACCGAAACCAGACAAAGATGACATAAAGAAAGAAAACTACAGGCCAAATTCACTGATGAACATAGATGCAAAAATCCTCAACAAAATACTAGCAAACAGAATCCAACAGCACATTAAAAGGATCATACATTATGATCAAGTGGGGTTTATCCCAGGAATGCAAGGATTCTTCAATATACGCAAATCAATCAACGTGATACACCATATTAACAAACTGAAGGAGAAAAACCATATGATCATCTCAATAGATGCAGAGAAAGCTTTTGACAAAATTCAACACCCATTTATGATAAAAACCCTCCAGAAAGTAGGCATAGAGGGAACTTTCCCCAACATAATAAAGGCCATATATGACAAGCCAACATTGTCCTCAATGGTGAAAAACTGAAAGCATTTCCACTAAGATCAGGAACAAGACAAGGTTGCTCACTCTCACCACTGTTATTCAACATAGTTTTGGAAGTTTTAGCCACAGCAATCAGAGAAGAAAAAGAAATAAAAGGAATCCAAATTGGAAAAGAAGAAGTACAGCTGTCACTGTTTGCAGATGACGTGATACTATACATAGACAATCCTAAAGGTGCTACCAGAAAACTACTAGAGATAATCAATGAATTTGGTAAAGTCGCAGGATACAAAATTAATGCACAGAAATCTCTGACATTCCTATACACTAATGATGAAAAATCTGACAGTGAAATTAAGAAAACACTCTCATTTACCAATGTAACAAAAAGAATAAAATATCTAGGAATAAACCTACCTAAGGAGACAAAAGACCTGTATGCAGAAAACTATAAGACACTGATGAAAGAAATTAAAGATGATACCAACAGATGGAGAGATATTCCATGTTCTTGGATTGGAAGAATCAACATTGTGAAAATGACTCTACCACCCAAAGCAATCTACAGATTCAATGCAATCCCTATCAAAATACCACTGGTGGTCTTCCTTGGTGGCACAGTGGTTGAGAGTCCGCCTGCCGATGCAGGGGACATGGGTTCGTGCCCCGGTCTGGGAAGATCCGACATGCCGCGGAGCGGCTGCGCCCATGAGCCATGGCCCCTGAGCCTGCACGTCCGGAGCCTGTGCTCCAAAACGGGAGAGGCCACAACAGTGAGAGGCCCACATAGTGCAAAAAAAAAAAAAAATACCACTGGCATTTTTCACAGAACTAAATCAAAAAATTTCACAATTTGTATGGAAACACAAAAGACCTCGAATAGCCAAAGAATTCTTGAGAAAGAAAAACAGAGCTGGAGGAATCAGGCTCCCTGACTTCAGACTATACCACAAAGTTACAGTAATCAAGACATTATGGTACTGGCACAGAAAAAGAAACATAGATCAATGGAACAGGACAGAAAGCCCAGAGATAAACCCACACACATATGATCACCTTATCTTTGATAAAGGAGGCAAGAATATACAGTGGAGAAAAGACAGCCTCTTCAATAAATGGTGCTGGGAAAACTGGACAGCTACATGTAAAAGAATGAAATTAGAACACTACCTAAAACCATACACAAAAATAAACTCAAAATGGATTAAAGGCCTAAATGTAAGGCCAGACACCATCAAACTCTTAGAGGAAAACATAGGCAGAACTCTCTATGACATGAATCACAGCAAGATCCTTTTTGACCCACCTCCTAGAGAAATGGAAATAAAAACAAAAATAAACAAATGGGACCTAATGAAACTTAAGAGCAGCCGCATAGCACAGGGAGATCAGCTCGGTGCTTTGTGACCACCTAGAAGGCTGGGAAAGGCAGGGTAGGAGGGCGGGAGACGCAAGAGGGAAGAGATACGGGAACATATGTATATGTATAACTGATTCACTTTGTTATAAAGCAGAAACTAACACACCATTGTAAAGCAATTATACTCCAATAAAGATGAAAAAATTAAAAATTTTTTTAAAACTTAAAAAAAAAGCTTTTGCCCAGCAAAGGAAACCATAAACAAGACGAAAAGACAACCCTCAGAATGGGAGAAAATATTTGCAAATGAAGCCACTGACAAAGCATTAATCTCCAAAACATACAAGCAACTCATGCAGCTCAATATTAAAAAAACAAACAACCCAGTCCAAAAATGGGCAGAAGACCTAAACAGACATTTCTCCAAAGAAGATATACAGATTGCCAACAAACACATGAAAGAATGTTCAACATCATTAATCATTAGAGAAATGCAAATCAAAACTACAATGAGATATCATCTCACACTGGTCAGAATGGCCATCATCAAAAAATCTACAAACAATAAATGCTGGAGAGGGTGTGGAGAAAAGGGAACCCTCTTGCACTGTTGGTGGGAATGTAAATTGATACAGCCACTATGGAGAACAGTATGGAGGTTCCTTAAAAAACTAAAAATAGAACTACCATACGACCCAGCAATCCCACTACCGGGCATATACCCTGAGAAAACCATAATTCAAAAAGAGTCATGTACCAAAATGTTCACTGCAGCTCTATTTACAATAGCCAGGACATGGAAGCAACCTACATGTCCATCAACAGATGAATGGATAAAGAAGATGTGGAATGGAATATTACTCAGCCATAAAAAGGAACGAAACTGAGTTATTTGTAGTGAGGTGGATGGACCTAGAGACTGTCACACAGAGTGAAGTACGTCAGAAAGAGAAAAACAAATACCGTATGCTACCGCATATATATGGAATCTAAAAAAAAAAAAAAAGAAAAAGAAAAAAATGGTCAGAAGAACCTAGGGACAAGACGGGAATAAAGATGCAGACCTAGGGCTTCCCTGGTGGCGCAGTGGTTGAGAGTCCGCCTGCCGATGCAGGGGACATGGGTTCGTGCCCTGGTCCGGGAAGATCCCACATGCCTCAGAGCGGCTGGGCCCGTGAGCCATGGCCGCTGAGCCTGCGCGTCCGGAGCCTGTGCTCCGCAACGGGAGTGGCCACAACAGTGAGAGGCCCGCGTACCGCAAAAAAAAAATTAAATAAATAAAAATTTTAAAAAAGATGCAGACCTACTAGAGAACAGACTTGAGGATACAGGGAGGGGGAAGGGTAAGCTGGGACAAAGTGAGAGAGGGGCATCGACATATATACACTACCAAATGTAAAATAGATAGCTAGTGGGAAGCAGCCGGATAGCACAGGGAGATCAGCTGGGTGCTTTGTGACCACCTAGAGGGGTGGGATAGGGAGGGTGGGAGGGAGGGAGATGCAAGAGGGAAGAGATATGGGGACATATGTATATATACAACTGATTCACTTTGTTATACAGCAGAAACTAATACACCATTGTGAAGCAATTATACTCCAATAAAGATGTTAGAAAAATATAAAGATTTAATGAGGGATCTTAGCTGATTTTTCAAAGAACTCTTTAATCCTAGAAAGGTTCAGGGTCAATGAGTATCTATCGTCACTGGGTCTCAGTGATCCCTGGAACCAGGCAGAAGGAATTGGGCTTAAAAGCTACTGCCCTATAAAATAAATCCCTGCAATTAGCTTCACCACTCTAAATGACAGGAAGATCATACATTCTCCCCAAACTGTATGTTTTGAATACTTAGCTCTTCTCTCTATCTCCACCTCCCTCTGAGTATTCACCAAGAAGAAACTGACAAGTAAGAAGAAGAACGTCAGTGCTAATAAACAGGTTACCCTGTCAGTTACTGTCTTTATTTCTTCCTCTTTCATTGGTTTTTGAATCCCAGCCCAAAAGGCAGCCACAGTTAACCGGTAGGTGTTCCTATCACCTCTGCCTAAAATTCACAGCACTGGGACTAAGTCTGCTGCTCAGATTCAAAGTTATGTAAGAGCCAGAGAGTCTCTGAGCCTCAGAACTCCAACCTCTGAGAAGAAACGTGGCCCCTCGGCTTCAGTAGCAGAGCCAGGTCTCCGGAATCCCACTCTAGGGTTCTTGCCCCTACAGATCTTTCTTCTGCTTCCCTGGGTCCTGAGGCATGGCTCAAGCCACCCAGAGATATAGCTTCTGAATCATGACAATTTATCCAGAGTTCAATTACACTGAAGCACTCTAGCTCACAATCTGTTTCCCCGGCCCCCCTTTGCATATTTCACTTTCATCAAGCATCCTAATGTCTGTCCTTCATGGAAGTTTTCTTTTGCCCAGGACCCAGCATAGGATCACAAACTGCATTTAACTTGGGTCTCCTTTAAACTGAAACAGTTCTTCAGCTTCTTTGTCTTTCATGACATTGATATTTTCGAGGAATACATGCCAACTATTTTAGAGAATATCCTTCAATTTAGGTTTCTCTGGTGTTTATTCACAATTAGATTCGGATTCGGCCTTCTTGGCTGGGATATGACATCCAGAGGCATGTGACACTCACCAGCCCTAATTGGTGATGTTAATTTTGACCCCTTGTTTACGGTGTTGTCCAGTTTCCCCACTGATTTGTTACTATTTTTTCCATTTGTAATCACTTATAAAATCTGTGAGGAGAACAATGACACACTTTGATTTCAGAAACTGACTCATGCATTTGATTGGTTAATAAATTATTTGCTGAGTACCTGTTACTTGCCAGGCATGGTGGTGGCACTGGAGATACTGCAGTGGGAAAAGTTATATCCCTTCCCTCGGGAAGTTTACATTCTAGTTAAAAAAGGCAGACAAAGGGCAAGTAAATAAAGCATACACTGTGTACTGTGGTGACAAGTGCTTCCAAGGAAATAAACCAGAGACAGGGAGGGAGGGCTGGGGGAGGAGCAATTGGAGCTGCTACTGCTGTCGTAGCCTTCAGCCCACAATCCAAAAAGGTATAGAGACCTTCTAAAGCAGAAATTGTATTTTGTCCCTTCCTGCTTAAAATCCAAAGAGTAACATGCTCTCTGGACATCCAGGATCCTCATGGAGTACCCCCCAGCCTCGCCATATTCATCTCTTGTCATCCACTCGTGATTTATGTGCTGGCGATAACACCTATGCTTCCTCTAATGTGCCCTGATGTGCCTCCCATTCCCGTGCCTCTCACCTCACGTAGAGGAACTCCTCTCCCTGTCCATTCACAGCACATCCCTGGGACCTTCCCTTCAATACTGAGGACTAGAGACGAGGAGGGAAACCTGTCCACAAACTACCATTCTGACCAAAATGAAATGATCTGAGAATTCAACTATTTACAATTATCTGTTTTAGACATCATTTTATACACAATTTTGTATTATACACAAAGGTGCTTTGTTACATTTTTAACTTACTCTAGGCAGAGTACTTAATGAAACATGTTTGATTTTTCCCTCTTCTCTGGCTTAATTAAAGAAATTAATTGGCAGAGGTAATTCCATATGATTCACACACAGACTAAGAAAAATTGGCAGGCATTTCTTTAGCTAAGACAGCTTGTAAATAAACATCATGAATATGTGCACACCCACAAGCAAGTAAGGCAGAGCTCCACCTACATAAATGGACTGAGTCATGCTTCAATCCAATTCAACAGGTCGTCTCTAAGTCCTTATAAGGTGTTCTGTCGTCTATTCCATGCTGCAGGAGTTTCAAAAAAAAAAGGGTAGAATAGGAACCTCGGGTTCCTATGTTCCTAGGTTAGACAATGTGGAAAGACGTTAAAATACATGGTATCATTAAAACCCTAGCAAAAAAACCTTGGGACTATTTTTTAGATAATTATACATAGTTACATAAACAATTGCAATTTTAAGTATGGGTATTTAACAAAGTTAAAATTGCACCTCTTCCATCACTGTCCATTTCTGTTGTATGTATGTATACATATATTTGCTGGAGGAAAGGAGGAATTGGTTGGTTGGATGGCTTTTAGTTTGTTTAACCAGAGGTCTTGCTTTGTGGACCAAGATGGTGTCTTTACTACGTGCTGTATTTGCACTTTAGAAATGCCTGGCGTGGGCCTTGCCTCTTCCCTGTCAACAGGACCGGAGTGCCCAGCTGCCTGGCTGTCCTTCCACAAACTCCCCCCTCCCCAAGAGGCAGCTCACCTGACAAGGTATCAATCTGTGGCTATGACTGATCAGAACACCACTTACCTGGGTAATCATCTCTACTCCTTGTAAAAAGAAGACTCTTAAATTTCCACCTCCAGCCTCTCCCCACACAAAGATGATTTTCAGATGACAAAAGAAAAAAAAAAGCCAGAACAGCGAGAGAAGTTGGGAAAGAAAAATGCAGGCCCAGACTCATCCCATAGCTGAGCTCCTGAGGGAGTCGAGGGGAGTCCCCACTGAGGGCCTGCTTCCTCCTGCTTCCTGCTATCTGCCCACGTGACAGAAGAAGGCGGCAAACTCACCTGCACAAAGACCCGCCTCCTGCCTTTAATACCGGGAAGGTTCAGTCCTTTAGGTCCGCCCACAGGATGACAAATATCTGCCGGCATTTCACAACAGTTTCTGAGTGAGTTGTTCTTAAATTCACTAAAATTTCAGGATTCTGTTACTTAATACCGCGCAAAGTTTTGTCATGTGAGAATACTGGGGCAGAAAAGAAAGGAAGGAATGCCTTCCATTTCAATATCCAGATCCTCAGCTTTAAATGTATTTAGGTAGATGCCCTCCAGACCTCACAGGCTTTTGCTAAGAAAGTAAAAATGTGCAAATTTACAAACGCACATCAACTGTTCCACTTTAACAAGAGCTCCAAAAAGTAGATTGATTCGTCGCAGGTCAGAAAATGAACTTATCACCCAAGTAAGATTCGCACCATAAATCAATTTCTCCCACGATAATATAAAGAGAAAGATACCATTAAGTCCAACCTGAAATAAACTATCAGTATGAAACCATATGAAAAATGGCTGTTGGAGGAAATTCTTTAAATCTTCATAGACTTATATGAAAAAACAGCTACCCCTAGCCCCACCTGGCATGGAGAGGTACCGCCTTAGAGACAATGAGAATCCTGTATTCCTCAAAGAGGTGTGAACTCCACTTGTGATGTCTGCAGAAAGCTCAGCTTTCAGAATAAAAAGTTTTAGATGTTCATCTTCCTTTGTCACTGATGGGGAAATGATTAGTTACTGCCTGGGCCAGAGAAGGGAAATGAACTTGCAGGCTTGTGTGAAAACAACAAAATGCTGTTTTTCAGTAACAGCTGATTAAGAACAGGCTGTCCTAAGTGCAGTGGAGTGAAACGTTCCTTCCTGGTTCCCAGCTCTCAGAGGAGGAAAGAGCAGCTCTGCAGGCTTGGCCTTCAATGAACAAAGCTTGGGGTTCGCCCCCCTGCAGAGTCACTGCGTCCACGGTCACTGCCACTCTGACAGCCTGGAGTAACTGACGCCTTAGAGACTCAGGAGGACAGAAGGCCATCAAGATACTTGACGGTGTCCCTGAGTATATTTCACAGAGCAGATTACTAAAATCAGATAGGTTTTGTAAAGAGAAAGAAAGCCAAGAAAGCTGAGTAACTTACACCAAACACTGTTGTGCTGTAGCTATAAATCCTCTCATGTTCCTAGGAAGCCAGAAGCATGTTACGTCTGCTTTGATTAGAGAGAAGATTCTGAATAAGGTGGCCTATATAAACGGTGACATATTACCTGTCTAAAAACTGGGATATAATCTGACAAGTATAAACACACGTCTAGAATCTACCAAGCAGAATATCTGGAAGCAAGGACAGTCTCACAAAATCCAGGATGTGTCATCACCCTACCTACTTTGCAAGATTCCCAGGCCCCTCCTCTGGAGACTTAAGTCAGTAAATCTGGGTGCTGCCAGAGAATCTATATTTTTAACAAGCACTTCGAGGCGATTCTTATGTTCAGGCAAGTTTGGGGAACACTGGAGTGAGCCAATTATACCCTCTAACACAGTTCTCTTTAAGATATGTCTACATTTAAATCCCATTTAGTAATACCATCAATTATGTTAAGCTTATAAATGGTAACAATAATGAATATCTGTCTTCCCCTAATCCCTCAAATAATAAAACAATTTTGGTAATACCCATTTTAAAGAAAGAGGTTAAGTAACTTGTACAAAGTCACAAGCTAGTAAGTGATTGGGGGGGAGGGGAGGGGGTGGGATTCAAACAGAGGTGTGACTTCAACAGCTGTACCCGTAACCATTTATTTACATATACAGCCTTCTCTTTCACAAGTATAGATCCTGTTTACAAGTGATAGCAATTGATTTAGAACCCAAAGTAAAAAAGATTTCAGGAAACCATTTATGAACTACTAGTACTTTCAAAATACTGGCTGTGTAGAGACCCAGGGATCCAGCAATATCTCTGACAAAAGGTTTTTTTCCTGTGCTGCCCTCAGATTTCTACTTTAAGGGAGTTTGGATCCTAACCTCCATACCCCTCCCTAGCAATTAAAAAGATGCAATCAAAAAGTCAATGACCGCTCCCAGAAAAATAATTAGCTCAGAGGAATTACAATGTGCTATAATTTAGCCCCAAATCTGAACAATATATCAGATGGAGGGCTACATGTTTATACTGATCTGTAAAGGATTTTAAAAGATGTGATATTCAAATATTTTCATAACTGCCCTCTTCTATCATTTCTAACACGGAAATTAAAAAGCAAAAAAAAAAAGAAGAAAATCAAACTTTTCTACTCATCCTGCCTAAACAAACAAAAAAAAGACTTGATATGTCAAATGAACAGTGTCACTACGCCTCTTTCTAGCCTCAGGTTAATTAAAAGTCACTCAAGTTTGAAAAGGATATTAAAACCAGAATGAAAATCAAACTCATGATTCATTCAACGAGTATTTATTGAAGGCTTTCTACACGCCAGGCATTGTTCTAGGTGCTATAGACACAGCAGGGAATAAAACAAACAAAAATTCCTGCCTTTAAGAAGCGCACACCCTCCTAAGAGGATATACACTCTAAAGAAATAAGAAAATAAACAATTTGTCAGACGGTGAAAGGTGCAGTGGGGAGGACCACTGCGTGGTCCGCAAAGGTTTCCCTAACAAGGGGCCATCTGAGCAGAGGCCTGAGGGAGATGGGGGGCAAGCAACACAACATCTAGGGGGGAACACATCCCCAAAGAAGAAGGAGTGTGTCCAGCAGATCTCCATCCCCGCCCAAACCACAATCCCCCCAAATTTTCTATCTGCTCAGATGGTACCACAGTTCTCCCAGTTGCTTGGGACTGGAACTGAGCTGGGCTCCTTCCCCTCCCTCACATCTCCCATCCTGTCAGTCTGGTGGTCCTGTGCACTGTGCCTCCTAAATATTAATCTCCATTCCACACTTGAGAAACAGGCCATCATAATAAACCTGGATGGCTGCAGAAGCCTCCAAACTGGTCTCCCCATTATTTTTTATGCTCCTAGCCCCCAAATCTAAGCTCCACTAAGAAACCAGAGTGATCTCTTAAAAACACATATGAAATTGCATCAAGGCCCTTTTCTAGCTCAATCCTTCCCACTGCTCTTTGGAATAAAATCTGGATCCTGTTAACATATACACACTACTATATATATAAAAAATAGATAATCAATGGGGACCTACTATATAGCACAAGGAACTCTACTTAATATTCTGTAACGACCTATATGGAAAGGGAATCTGAGGGAGAATGGATATGTATATATGTATAACTGAGTTACTTTGCTATGCACCTGAAACTAACACAACATTGTAAATCAACTATATTCCAATATAAAATAAATACTAAATTAAAAAAAAAATTCTGGATCCTGGATGTCCAGCCCCTGCCAACCTCTCTGAATGATCCATATCCCTCTGTCCCCAGAGCTTGCTGGCCTCTGAGCTACCTTGGCCTTCCTGCAGTCGCTCTAAGGAGCCTAGCTCCCTTCTGCCTTTGCCCATGTGTTCCTTCTGTCTGGAGAGATGCACTCATCTCCCCTGGCACACTCCCCTCTCATCCTTCAGATCCCAAGCTAGAAGCCACTGCCCCAGGGTGATGTTCTGATCTCCCTATCATATGCGATCCTACCCTGCACAATAATTATACACAGTATTTCTCCTAGCACCATCACAACTATAATTAAATCATTATTTCTATAATTTAATGGCTGCCCTGCTCCAATAAACCAATCTCTATGGCGACAAGGACTACATCAGTTGAATTCATTTTTGCATCTCCAAATGTCTTAAAAATAGCAGAGTTCAATACATATTTGGGAAGAGGTTAAGCCTTCCTCCTTACACATCCCTGTATTCTCTCTCAAGGAAAACAAAGAGTTGCATTTTTCCTCTGCATCGTCTACGCCTCATAAATTTGTCTTCTAATAACAAAAATTAGGAGCCATGAAAAAGCCATGTTGAAGTAACAAAGTTCCAAACTGAGAAGCCCCAAGTTGAGCCATCTGGACCACTTTTTTTTTTTTTTGGCGTCGCCACTCGGCATGCAGGATCTTAGTTCCCCGACCAGGGATCGAACCCTCACCCGCAGCAGTGGAAGCACAGAGTCTTAACCACTGGACCACCAGGGAAGTCCCTTGGACCATGTTTGTTTTTAGCTTTGTTTCATGTTATAGAATCATCTTCCTAAAGGGAAGCCCAGTAAGCAGAGCCCACCCACTCCTCAGACCTCACAGGTCGGTCACTAACTCCTCAAGGAGCAAATTAAAGTAACAGGAAAGAACAGAGAACCCTGGGAGAAAGGACTTCCCACTGGTCCACAGTTATCAGAATCTTTTTCACTGTAATCAAGGCTAACGGGAGGCACTCGCTCTATGACAAGAAGTAAAGGGGTGTTGCAAGGCCCTCATACCACGCAGCTTACAGTTAACGGCGGCCACACTTAGCTGCACCCTAACCAGGACCCAGCCACTTGGCAAAGTGACCTCCTCGCGCAGCACCTCACTTAACTGAACTGAATCTTGGCGACCACCCCATGATCCAAGTGACTTTATCCCCATCTGATCACGGAGGCCGAGGAGGTGAAGTCACTTGCTTGGGCTCACAGAGCTAAAAAGTGCTGTGACCCAGGAATCAGAAGCAGCTCTGTTGGGCTCCAAATCCTCAGCAAAGTATGTCATTTGGGACCCAGGGTCCTAGCACCAGCGTACCAGTACCCAAAGTGCTGGTACTGAGTGCGAATCACTTGGCTGATCTAGTCCCAGCTCCCTGGCTCACAGGACCAGAGAAGGGGAGTGACTGGCACAAGATCACACAGCCCGATGGTAGCTAGGTCCAGCCAACAGTTCCATCCCTGTCAGATGGTCCTTCTGACAGACAGCACCTCCCCTCACAAAAGATCCCTAAAATCCTTAGAATAAATGCTCCAAGTCAAGCTTTCCTAAGGAACGCTGTAATGTTATAAAAATCCTAAAGTAGCCCTTAGAGTTCAGTGAAAGGAAAACAGAAGGACTTTATCACTCTCCTTTCTTGCAGCTGCCACTGGTCTGAATTCACACAAACAGCCCCTTGTCTCTGTGCTGCCATGCAGCTATTCTAAGCGACAGAAGCCCAGGAACACAGAGGCCCTGGGCCCAGGCCAGCTAGAGCCGAGCTAAACAGGCTAAAAAGCAGGCGGTTCTGAAACCCTTTAATCAACAACCATTCACTCTGGAGAAGCAATACACACAATTTTGCACACACTTCTGTACGAGAGCAAGTGGAATAAGGCCTGAGCCGTCGAAGTCACCCGTGCACCCTGAACAGTACATAACACCCTGATTTTTATGATCCCGGTGGCAAAACCACCACTGCATCCAGGTCAGTTTACCGTGGACTCCAACCCCCTTGCCCTCTTCCAGAATGAGGTGGCTAACAGCCAGCAGCCTGGTAATCACCACCTACCAGCCACCGCTGGGCCTGCCAGGCCAGACCAAGGCAGCAACTACATGCACCTGGTGTGTGGAAGCTCTTCTGAAGAAGCACCCCTAAATGGCCTCATCTAGGGGCTTCAGGAGCTTCAAACACCAACACGCAAACATCCCAGAGCGACCAGTGCCAGGAGAACTTCTGTTGTGACAAGGCCTCCAGACCAGCAGCTGCCCTGGTTACCGTGAGCCCCAGCTCAGCCTGGGACGGACGAGGCCCACGTCATCCCCCAAGACAGAGCCCGTCAGGGACAACTCGCGGAGGGCTGGCTGAAGGTGGACTCACCCACTCGCTGCAGACCCAGCTGCCCAGCCAGAGCCACCGGCCACAACGCGTGACGCCCCCGAGGGTGCTGTGCGCTAGCAGTGCTCCATTTAAAACTCGTTAAAAGCCACTCGTTCTGTGAGACCTTCTGTTAAGTGAAAATAATGCCTATGAGGGCACCTCAAATACTCAAAGAGCTAAACAATCTAAGGGTATCAAAAGGGTCACCATTTGGGTATGCTGCCCACACTGGAGGACTAAGATGTAGGGGATATAACTTTAAGAGGTCCCCATTGTCCCTGAGGGAGGAAGGGTGATGTGAACCCTAGAGCTGCAACCTGGGGCAAGTTGCACGAGCTTCTACCGCTCACTTCCCTCAGCGGCAGATTGGGGTTAACAACCGCTCTCTCGGTACCACAGTGGAATATCACGTGAAGAAAAGGAAGTCACCCTCTGGCACAGTGACTGGCACATAATAAACCATAAACAAATGCTCGCTTCTTTCTTTAAGGCTTTTAAAGAGCTTACTTTCTTCAGTATTATGCATTCCTTTTCCCTTTTATTAATTTCTCAAAATCTTCTTTCAAAACTAACAACCCACATCTACTCTAATTCCAGCAGTTCAGTGTATTTTCCTTAAGGACATGTGTGGAAAAGAATGTCAAGATGTATGTCCAATGATGGTCACTCCATCATTATTTGTGACCTTCAAAATAAAGTAACAGCTACTAACTAGAATCCAATTACAGCACTTACAATAAAACAGGTAGCTCAGTGAATGCTAATAAAAGGAAAGTGCTTTAAGGTATAGCTTTACATAGTATGATCAAACATGGGATTAAAAACTTAAATAAACATATATAAATAAATATATATTACATATATGCTAGCTTTGGTATCCAAATAATTTACCAGTGGGAAGGACAAAAGGAATAAGGGTGGGAGGATGTGGTAGGCAAAATAACGGCCCCCCGTCCACATCCTAACCCCCCCAGAACCTGTGACTATGTTACCTTACACAGCAAAAGGGGCTTTGCAGATGTGATAAATTAAGGATATTGACATGGGAAGAGTAGCCCGGATTATCCAGGTGGCCCCAGTCAAATCACATGGGTCCTTAAAATCAGAGACCCTTTCCTGGATTTGACTACAAAAAAATGGTCGGAGAGAAGATGGAGGAAGAGGCCATGGGCCAAAGAACACTGGCAGCCTCTTGAAGCCAGGAAAGGGCAAAAGCCTCGGACATGTTGATTTTAACCCAGTGAGACCCATGCTGGGCTTCTGACTTGCAGAAGCATTAAGATAATAAATTTGTGTCGTTTCATAACACTGACATTGTGGTAATTAATTATACCAGCAATAGAAACTAATAGAGGGGGTAAATTACTTATAATTTTATATCTTTCCTGATAATCTGAATATTTACTGTATACATTTTATATATATATATATATATATATATATATATATAGCTTTTACTTTAACACTTATTTAGTTGGGGAGGAAGGGAAGAAATTCTTTGCCCCATTTCAATGTCATGATTCCCTGATCACAAAAGCTTTCATACAGCACTTGTCTCCTCCTGCCTGAAAAATTGGGCGCTCTCTTTCAGGACCAAACAAAAGCCTCCTTACACACCAAGGCCCAACTCAAGTGATGCATCCCAGGTCAGGGCCTCCTCCTTAGGGGTCTCCCCTGCAGCTGACCTTAAGGGGACTGCACAGAGCTCTGTCAACCCTGCTGGATGGTGAGCTCCTTAAAAACAGGGCTTGAGGCTTATTTGCCTGTGCAAACCCAACCCCTCATAACACGCATAACATGTGGTTAATGATTAAGTGTTTGCTCAGCTGAAAAAGACTACTGGATCGCATTTAATCCAAGCCAATCTAGTAAACCCTGGTTTTAAATTAACAAGGGGTCTTCTGCTGGGAAAAGACTGTTGTAACCTCACATGCATTATCCAGCTAATCTATTCCATAAAGGTAGACGTTATATCCTTCAACCTCACAAATCACAGTTAACAGTTCATAGTTAAATCCTCCTTCAAAATCAAATTTTGAGGAGACTTCCCTGGCAGTGCAGTGGTTAAGAATCCGCCTGCCAATGCAGGGGACACAGGTTCGAGCCCTGGCCTGGGAAGATCCCATGCCGCGGAGCAACTGGGCCCGTGAGCCACAACTACTAAGCCTGCACCCTAGAGCCTGCGTGCCACAACTACTGAAGCCCACGTGCCTAGAGCCTGTGCTCCGCAACAAGAGAAGCCACCGCAGTGAGAAGCCCACGCACCCCAGCAAAGAGTAGCCCCCACTCGCCACAACTAGGGAAAGCCCGCACGCAGCAACGAAGACCCAATGCAGCCAAAAATAAATAAATAAAATAAATAAATTATTTTAAAACTCAAATTTTGACTTCGATTTACAAAGGATGGTGGTTATCAAGAGACACTGCTTCAGAGCTCCAGGGCGTTGAATTTACAGTCTGAATCTTCTAGTTCCTGCTGTAGACATTTGTGAGTTTTATATTTAAATTATACTGGCTGTAGTGCTGAAGTTAGCCTTCCTTCCTCCCATCAAATCAAAACACTGGGTTTCCCCAATAGGATATTTTCTCATCCTTTCTAGGGAAAAAAAAAAAAAAAAATCACAGCACAGTTGTTATGGCTGAGATTTAAAACAATCCAAAACAGAAGTCTACACCATTAATGACTGTTTTAATGGCAAAGAAGCCAGGAGAGGAGACAGAGTGACATCTGATTAAATATTCACATACTAAAGACTGCATCCGCTAAAGCAAGAACCAGAAGCTTTTGTTTTAATCTCCCAGCAGCATTCTGTTTAAAAAGATTAGAGCATCCATCTCTATGGTGATAGTTATTTCCATTGCTCAATTAGAGGCCAAAGTACTGAAGAGGCTACACTCCTGTGTTTGAACGAGACATCTTATATAACCAATGACTTCACAAATCCTTACAAATCATGGACAAGTGACAGACACTGAATTCTTCATGGGTATTTAAGCCAAAGAACATCATTAATTATTCATTTTTGTTGGTGGTTGTGTTTTCATCTTAAAGTCAGATTTACTGGGGTATAATTTACATGCATGAGTTTTTACCAAAACATATAGTCATGTAATCATCACCATAACTGAGATACAGACTATTTCATACATTCCAAAAAGTTCCCTATGCCCTTTGTAAGTCAATCTTCTCCCCCATTCCCAGCCCCAGGCAACCATTGATCTGTTTTCTAACCCTATACTTTTGTCTTTTCCAGAATGTCATACGAATGGAATCATACAGTAAGTACCCTTTTGAGTCATACAGAATGTACCTTTTTGGCTTCTTTCACATAACATAATGCATTTGAGATTCATCCACATAGTTGTGTTTGTTCTTTGTTAGTACTGAGTAATAGTCCATTGATGTCCAGTTTGTTTATCCACTCACTTGTTGAAGGACATGTGAGTTTTTTCCAGTTATGGGCAGTTAGAAATAAAGCTGTTGCTGGGTATTCCCTGGCGGTCCAGTGGTTAGGACTCTGCACTTTCACTGCAGAGGGCCCGGGTTCAATCCCTAGCAGGGGAATTAAGATCTCGCAAGCAGTAAGGCACAGCCAAAATAAATAAATATTTAAAAAAATAAAGCTGTTGCAAATATTAGCCTACAGGTTTCTGTGTGAACAGAGGTCACTCTTCCTGGGTAAATACCTAGGAATGAAAGTGCTATTTTGTATGGTAAGTATATATTTAACTTTGTAAAAAACTACATGTTTTCCAAAGTGGCTGTACCATTTTACATTCCCACCAGCAATGCAAGAGAGTTCAAGTTGTTCTGTATCTTTGTCAGCACTTGGTAATATCTATTTTTGTTTCATTTGCCTTTTTTTTTTTTTTTAGCTATAGGTATGTAGTGGTATCTCATTGTATTTTTCTTTTAACCTTTGATTCTGAAAAAAAAAATTTTTTTTGGCCACGCCACACATCTACGGTTAGTTCCCCAACTAGGGATTGAACCCGTGCCCTTGACAGGGAAAGTGCGGAGTCCTAACCACTGGACCACCAGGGAATTCCTGAAATAATTTTAGACTCACACAGAAGTTGCAAAAACAGTGGAAAGCTCCCATGTATTCCCCTCTTATCTTACATAACCACAATATAAGTATCAAAAGCAAGAACTTGACACTGGTACAATACTGTTAACTAAACTACAGACCTTGTTCAGATTTCATTAGTTTTTACATGTACAGTTCCTGTCTCCTTTTTTTGCATACAGTTCTATAAAATTTTATCACATGTATAGATTCATATAAACACTACTACAACCCGGATATAGATCTGTTCCATCAAAGCACATTCTATTTTGAAAAGACCTTTTCGGTTTTGCAAACACCATCTGCTGGAAGGGACTTTGGTAAATGATGACTTTCTTCTGCCCTTTTTCCTTGACCAAATTAAAAGTCTGTTATCCAAAATTAAAAAGAAAGAAAAAGAAAAAAGAAACAGACTCACAGATATAGAGAACATACTAGTGGTTACCAGTGGGGAGAGGGAAGGGGGCAGGGGCAAGATATGAGGCAGGGGATTAAGAGGTACAAACTCTTAGGTATAAAATAGGCTACAAGTATATTGTACAACACAGGGAATATAGCCAATATTTTATAATAACTACAAATGGAGCACAATCCTTAAAATTTGTGAATCACTATGTTGTACACCTGAAACTTACATAATATTGTACATCAACCATACCTCAACTTAAAAAAATGAAAAAAAAAAGTCAGTTATCTATTCTCAGACTGTGCTGTGCAAACCACTGTTGACAGAGAAGTTCAATTCTCTGGATGGGTGTCTGTCCTGTTCATTCTTTCCTTATTGTAGACCAAGCCCAGTGCAGGCAGAATGGATAAAAGGTTGAAGAGAAAGCAACAGTTCTTGTCTTTAAAATAACTTAAGAGTAGAGAGGTATTTACACACACACACAATTACAAACTGAGATAAGTACCATCCATGAATAAAAAGTCAAAGGTCCACTGAAACTTAAAACACGATCTGGTTTGGACTGGGAGGACCTTGTGATTTAGCCTCATCCTGAGACTTAGTGTTTGAGGCCTTTCCACAGAAGTAGGGCATCTAAGTATCTGAGCTGTTGAGCAGTGAGTATGTAACCAACAAATTCTTAGAGCAGAAGAATATAAAGAAGCCCTCCAGCGCTGAGAAACCATACCAAGGACTGCTTATCTTCTTAGGTCAAAGCCTGGCCCCAAAGATATAGAGAATTGGCACCTGCCCATGTGTTACTTTAGGGATATCTACAGCCCTCAATGTTTCTTTCCAACCACCTGCCACAGTGAACCAAATCCACCATTAGAGATCTTTTAGTTATAGAGGTGTCCCTCTGCTCTACACTAGTCACAGTGAAATGCCATCAGCAAAGGGGGACATAGGAAACCCCCACTGGCTTCTGGCTGATGGCTGGTATGACCCTCTCCTCCTGTCCCGGGGGCCCACTTCCACATCTTCCAGGGCACAGGTGCTCCCTCTCCCCTTGGGTCCTCACTATAGCTGGTTCATGTTTTTATTAGGAGTAATCTCTGTTTGTTCCCACATTTCTCTCCCCTTCTCTACCAACAGCACAAACAGTCCAACCCATCTCTGTATCTCCTGGCATCTGCACCCCAGCTCCCATGCACACAGTAGGTGGTCAACAAATGCTTTGTGAATATTCAAGGCACGACTATCAGATTACAATGTGTGAAGCGGGCCCTTGAGGGAATGGATGGGTCTCAACATGAAAGACACCCATGGAGGCATGAGACAGTTGGTGCATTTCAAGAATTGTACCACAAGGTTCTAAATGTAACAGCAGGATGCTTGGGCACCGGACAGAGGGGAGGGCAGGACAAAAGGAGATGTGTGAGGGAGTAAGAGATAAGATGTGCCCACACACGATGAAGCTCAGGACCAGCCCAGCATGACACTTGCCGGGAAAACGGCAGCTAGACTGGTGGAGAGGAAGAAGGGAGAGGGCAGGCTCTTTCTCCGAGACTTGCTTCCGAGGGCATGTGCCATGAGCTGGGCTCGGGGGGAGGCCAGGAATTCAAAAAGGAAGTAGGCATGTGCAAAAGCTGCTGTGGGACTCAGCCGGGAAATCAGGAAGAACTGAGAGCGAGAGAATAAAAAAATTCCCCAAAGCAGCTAGTTCGTATACATGCTTCTGCCTCTTTCCAGAGAGACTCTAATCTTTTCCTTAAAGTCACACATGGCTTCCAAAACACCCTGGGGCCGTCTGTGCAAAAGGCAATGACCTGTGTCTGAAGGCCTGGGAGTGCTGGCTACAATCCTGAAATGCCTCCTGAGCCAGCCAAGAGGCCAGGAAGTCTCCAGGCCCACTAAAGAGCTGATGAGAAAATACCATAAGGCACTGCTCTTGGCCCTGCACTAGTGGAGCCTCTCACACAGAGAAATTGTTTACATTCAGTGATTAGTAAATGCAGGAGCTGACAAATCAACACACGCACTGTTTTGCAATCTTAACACAGTTGTTTTGGGCTTATTTTAAAGTATCAGAAACTATTCTAGCCCATGTTTGCACGATCACCAGCTGCTGCAATAAATGACCACATCCTTTTAACCAAGACTTTCTCTTAACCAGCACCTTGACCTCTGCCACCCCAAGGCAGACCAGGGTGACACGTGGAGGGGACATGAGCGTAAACCCCCTAAAGAGGGCAGGGCACCACGGGCAGCCACGCTTCTCAGGGGCAGCCAGCTCGGAGAGTCACCAGGTGATGATGTGAAATATATTCAAAAACTAATAGGGATACCCTTCTTACCAGTTTTGCTTTACAATTTTTCTATTATGCTCATATATGGGTAATAAGTGCTACCATTACGACGCTAGTTGCTAAAAACTTTGAGCTCCCCAGATGCAGGATGCTTAGTACTGGCAGGTCTCGGTCCCGCAAGTTCAGGTTACAAAAAATTGTTTGCACTCTCTGTGTTAACCAGGGTTTCAACCCAATTCCTGGTAACACTGTATACCACAAGGTACTACAGAAACTGGCAACCACTGGGTGGTTTTCAGGGGCCTCTGGGGAAGACAGCAAAGTGAGGAAAACAGCCCTTCTCAGCTCCAGTTCAGAAAGGTCACCAGACACTGCAATGACCCTCTCTGGCCCCCAGAGTACTATCAACTGAAAAAAAATGCGCAGCCTAAAAGTTGAGAATTATGTTTTATCCAGAAACCTTACTGAGGACTATAGCCCGGGATGGCAGCCTCGCAGATAGCTCTGAGGAACTCGTTCAAAGAGGCAAGGGAGGAGCCAGAAGATACAGGAATTTTTACTGAAAAAAAAAAATTCTAGTTGAACATCAAAAGATTACACTAATCACAAAAATCAGACATCTCAGGTTAATTTACATATGAGGAAGATGCAAGAGTCTGGGCTTATTGAAATCATTCCTTTGATATGCATCTTGACTATCTAGGGCCAGTTCCTATTCTTCTGCATCCTGAATTCCCTTCAGGGTGCCCCATGGCGGTAACTGCACTCTGGTGGCTGGTGGCTTGATGGCTGGCAGCCTGTGTTTTTCCATCCTGAGTTCCCCTCAGGGTACGAGGTCTGGGCAGCTGCAGTGGCCAATGGCTTTACGGCCACAACATCCTTTGTTTAATAAAATGGCAGGCGACATTCTTCTTGTCCACAGTACTCACCCCAGCGTGGCCTCCAACCAGGCACACGTTTTCCCCAAGTGCTTGAGCCTCTAAATTTACCTTCTCTGCTTCTTCTCCAACCCACTCCCATCCCAAACCCAAAACTCCCTTCTCAATCAGTTCAGTCAGAAAACAGACAATCAACGGTGTGAAAGACACAAAGGCTTCTCCCACTTCAGAGGCTGAAATAACCATATGTGGGACGTTAAAATATCTCCTGAGTCCTCATTCACCCAAAAGCTATTACAATAATTGATTTAAAGATGAGGATAGCACTAAAAATGCATTAAATGCATACCATCAATTAATGAGATCAGTATTAAGCTTTCTATTAAGCTCCAAATAAATCATGCCACTTAAGCCCCAACAGTTTTATTGTATTTATATACATTTTTTTAAACTATAAGCTCTTTAGCACAAATATTCCTAACTGCTCTTTCACATCGTAAATTGGAACTGGGTTATTCTTCAGCAACAGGATGCTGCCAGGGAGAAGTGGGAACTGTTTACAAAATGACCAAGAGGAAATGTCACTCCCCTTGTACTTTCAAACCCATAAAGAACAACTATGAATCAAAGCTGGGCTGAAATCGCATTTCACTTCCAACTGTACTCCTACCCAAGGAAAGGAAGCACATTGTTAAGTTCAAAAGACCCAAACATGACATCAAAAAGCTGCCTGTGAGCACCAAACAAAAGATATTTCATATAATTAACCTACAAATGCTAAAAATGCAATTCTCTGCAGTTATGACTCCACCTATATGCCATTGTGTTCCATCATAGGTATTTCTTTCTTTTTTTTTTTTTTAATTAATTGATTTATTTTTGGCTGCGTTGGGTCTTCGTTGCTGCGTGGGCTTTCTCTAGTTGCGGCGAGCGGGGGCTACTCTTTGTTGCAATCCGGGGGCTTCTCATTGCGGTGGCTTCTCATTGCAGAGCACAGGCTCTAGGCACTCAGGCTTCAGTAGTTGCGGCACGCGGGCTCAGCAGTTGTGGCTCGTGGGCTCTAGAACACAGGCTCAGTAGTTGAGGCGCACGGGCTTAGTTGCTCCGTGGCATGTGGGATCTTCCCAGATCAGGGCACGAACCCATGTCCCCTGCACTGGCAGGCAGATTCTTAACCACTGCACCGCCAGGGAAGTCCCTTTCATAGGTATTTCTGAAGGATGCAGTCTAAGTGAAATGCCCATTTTTCCTAGCTAATGTGAGGACAAGGAGAAGGGAAACCAACATTTTGGCAATTGTCTACCCACCATGGGTACCAAACTTTGATATAATAAGAATTTGAGGGCTTCCCTGGTGGTGCAGTGGTTAAGAATCTGCCTGCCAATGCGGGGGACACAGGTTCGAGCCCTGGTCCAGGAAGATCCCACATGCCGCAGAGCAACTAAGCCCGTGCACCACAACTACTGAGCCTGCGCTCTAGAGCCGGCGAGCCACAACTACTGAGCCCACGTGCCACAACTACTGAAGCCCGCACACCTAGAGCCTGTGCTGTGCAACAAGAGAAGCCACTGCAATGAGAAGCCCGTGCACCGCAACGAAGAGTAGCCCCCACTCGCTGCAACTAGAGAAAGCCCGCGCACAGCAACAAAGACCCAACACGCTCAAAAAAATAAAATAAAATAAAATAATATATAAAAAAAGAATCTGAAATTTCAAAATGTCTCTTAATATCCATTCTCCCTTTCTTCCTTAATAACAGAACCCTCACTTTTTAAAATTGGCCCCTAGAATAAGAAGCAGTTCACAGACTCTTTTGCAGCTAGGTGTGGCCATGTGGCTATGTTCTAGCCCAGAAGTTCTCCAAGTGGGGTCCCCCCAAGAGGCCTATCTTCTAGGTAATCCATGAGGCCAAAACTATTTTTTATAATAATATTAAGATGATATTTGCCTTTTTAATGTTCTTTCTCTGTGAGTATCGGGGGAGTTTTTCAGAGGGTACATGACACATTATGCCACAACAGACTGAATGCAGAAGGTAATTCGAGAATCCAGGTACTTTCTATGAAGCCAGACATTAAAAGAGATTTATAAAAATGTACAGCAGTGGTAGTCTTCTCACTAATAGTTGGAAAATAGTTATTTTCCCCCCAAAAAAGTAATTTATGCTAACCTGTGATCGTTTATTATTTTAAAATAAATTAATATTTTTAAAATTTCTCACTTTTAATTTCTAACAAAATATTTGCATTAGTTTCCTATTGCTGCTATAACAAATCACTACAAATAGGTAGCTTAAAATGACACAAATTATAGTTCTGGAGGTCAGAGGTCTAAAAACGGGCCTTCCAGGGCTAAAATGAAGACGTTAGCAGGGATGAGTTCCTCCTGAAGCAGGGGAGAATGTGTCCCTTGCCTTTTCCAGCTTCTGGAGGCCACGATGGGGAGGAAGGCGGAGCAGCAGGTGAAGCATCGCTCGCCCGCAGCTCACCTCCTGCTGTGCGGCCCCGGGGGGCTGGGGACCCCTGCTTTAAGGTAACAGTCATGGCAGGGACAGAGAGGGGCTAACCCTTGTTTGCGTAAAGGATCAACAGGTCACATATTTCCCATCCTTGGGGCCAAGGAGACACTGTACCTGCTCAGAAAGGCTCTTCGGGGGTCAAAAAGGAGGGGGCACCACCCCATAATATGTGATGCCAAGGCCCCCCACAAGCCTCTGGGCTGGAATCCATCTTGGAAAAAAGTTGTGCACGCATGTTGGGGAGGCTAGGGCGGGTCAGGTGGAAAAAGAAACCAGATAATTGGCCAAAGGTAAACAAAGATCCGGAAGAACTGACCTATATAAGTGACTTAACCGCCTCTTCACTGCGCTACTCCTTATTAGGACGGACGCCCACACCCTTTCTCTCCGGGTGTGCATCTCTGCCTTGCTTCTGTCTTAACTAAACAAACTTGTTTCTCTGCGTGCTGTCCCACTTGTTGTTGAGCTATGTCTCTAATAATAAACTTTTTACCTGTTTTTACAATTTTTGCCTCCTTGAGAAATGCATTTTTCAATGGGGGAAAGGGCCAGGAGAATTTTGCTTCTAGCCTCTAGCCCCTGGTGGACCAGCAGCTAGGATTCTGCTTTTCATCCAGGCTACCCAGGTTCAATTCCTGGGCCGGGAGCTAAGATCTCGCTTCAAGCCACCTCTCACTGCTGTCTCTCGGAGATCACTGCCTCCCTCAAAAGGACTCATTTGATTACACTTGAGTCCACTTGGATAATCTAGGATAGTCTCCTCACCTCGAGATCCTTAACGATCACACATACAGTCTCTTTTGCCGTGTAAAGTAACATATGCATCTGTTCTGGGGATTAGGAATATAGACATCCTTGGGGGCTATTTCTCTGCCTGCCACAGAATGCTAGCTACAACTCATACAAGCAAAGCTCTTTGGGTCCCTCAATCATTTTTAAGAGTATAAAGGGTCCTTACACCAAAACATTTGAGAACCAATTGCTCCAGCATATGAATAGATTAGGTGGGAAAACGAAAACACAGAAAAGCTCAGTGATTAACCAAAGCCGAACAGCCTGTAAACAGACATTCAACTTGAAGCCAGGTGTTCCGGCTACCGATGAACCTCATACGGCTCCCTCTATGCCGTGCTTCCCACCCCGAACACCCGGACTGAGACAAAGGCAAATAAAAATTATTTTTGTGAGCATGTTTGCAGGCATCAGACAAAGGGCGTGACAACAAGCATTCAGATGTGAACTTGGTGAGCAACAGGGAACGCAGGTTGGAGGAGAAGGTTTTTAAAACAATCTTACTTTTCAAAACCTTCTTTAGAAATACACAAATTTATGATGTCACGTGAGAAAGGAGGAAAATGTTACAAATGGCCAAGTATTCCAGTGCCGAGCCTGAGAGAGGTAACTGTTCTTCATCTAGAGGAGCACG
Organism: Monodon monoceros; assembly: GCF_005190385.1. Taxonomy (NCBI): domain Eukaryota; kingdom Metazoa; phylum Chordata; class Mammalia; order Artiodactyla; family Monodontidae; genus Monodon; species Monodon monoceros. Next base: position 44,157,935 of record NW_021703781.1, read on the forward strand.
ATCAGGACCATAGCTCATGAGACCCAGGGAGCCTGTGAAACAAAACACAGCTCTGGATCACGTGATGGGGCCTGGTGACCAAACTCAGATTTATGGTCACTCGTCTCGACAATGTCTGCCAAGCCCCCAGTTTTGACGGCCTAACTGAAAAGGAAACCTGAAAGACCACGTTCTTGGGCTGTCCCTCTGCACCCTTTTGATACGACCAGAGCCACAATTTTGCAGCAGGAAAGAAACTGCACTCAGGTGAACTGTGTTAAAATCAAGCTAATGACCCAAATCACAACCTTCAAGGGAATACATATTTACAGTTAAAAGAGGAAAACTGGGAGGCTCAAAGGACCAGCTCTTGCTCTACCAAATGAACTGCCTGACCCAGGCCACAGAACTGGGGGTGGTGGTAATCAGACCCATGCAGTGTGCACTTGTGAATGATGGCTCTCCAGCCTAGAAGGCCGGGCAGGGCCTCCTCAGGAACCACTGGCCTTACCTGGTAAACTTCTCCAGTTCTACCTCATCTCTTTCCCAGCTCTCCAGCTGAAGTTTCTAGACTGCTCAGCTAACTAAGCCAAACCAGCAGTAGTACCTGAACTGCCAGCCAATAACCCAAGCATATGAGGACACAGAGTAAGTAACCACTCATTAGAATTTGTTATCCAAGGGAGGAAAAGCCACAGAATTATCTGGTATTTATATCTTCCAAGTGTAAGTATGGGTCCAACAGAAGGCAGTTCCTCAAAGAATCTCTAGGCACAGAGCTCAGCACTCCCTGGGAATGTTTGCACTGCCTGCTTTTTCTAGGATTACACTAGTATTACAAAAATCCAACCTGTAACCTACAAAGATTTTGCAGATTAGAAACATTCCTAACATATCACTGTCATCACAAAATCCTAATCCACACACCCCTGTCAAATCTGTGTAGCCTCTGAAAAGGTATGATTGCCTACAGGTGATGTTTCTGCTGCAGAATGACTAAAAAACTATTAAATCAGCATTCTCAGTTGACATCTATTTTGAAATAATTTCTTTTTCATGTGCCAAAGCACAAGGCAAGTTAACATTTTCTAGACCAAAAACTTCAAGCTGCTTTCTATGTCCATTAAGGGGATATAGAATGTAAGGTCATGGAGTTTACAGAGATGATGCCCCTTATTCACAACAGCAAACATCTATTTTCTCTACTCTCCATCTGCAGGCAGAGATCCACATTATCTAAGATACCGGACAGAAAGAAAAATGACACTTTAACAGAAAATAGACTAGGACTCTGTTCTTATGAGTTATTCTAAAAGTAGTGAATACTGTCTTCTTCCAACTTCCAAGAAGTAAATATTCAATGGATCAACTAGAAAAAGAACCCAGGCAAAAGTGGAAGGATAGAGTATGTGATATGAATACAGATGTGGTTTACCTGGCTTTCAAAGAGATCAGTATTTCATTATTTTCCAGTCCCTTGGTGAAATAAAGTAATTTACCATGTAAAGTTTAAAGGATTTAAGAAAATTGATAGGGCTTCCCTGGTGGCGCAGTGGTTGAGAGTCCGCCTGCTGATGCAGGGGACGCGGGTTCGTGCCCCGGTCCGAGAGGATCCCGCACGCTGCGGGGTGGCTAGGCCCGTGGGCAATGGCCGCTGAGCATGCGCGTCCGGAGCCTGTGCTCCACAGTGGGAGAGGCCACAGCAATGAGAGGCCCGCGTACCGCAAAAAAAAAAAAAAAAATACTTTCTAACACATTGGGTAGCTCCAGGTAGAGAAACAAATCCCAAGAGGTTATGGTAAGAACAGTGCACTGAAACCTGAGCAAAGAAGAGAGCAGCAGTCACCCTGGAGACAACTACAAATACCAGCAATGAAATGAACAGGGCATCTAGACCTTTAGCTTTCAGCCAGGTGGGGAAAGCCCAACCTGAAACCAGGAATTCCAAAGGGAACAAAAGTGGTCCTGGTCCTGTAGCATCCTCCTAGCTCCTAGTACAAACACAAATTTCAAGAAGTAAGATCTCAAGATTCCAAGATATAATTATCAAAAAAGCCAATAAAATTTATATCAAACAAGATATAATTATCAAACAAATACATAATTAAAATTCACCATGCACACTAGGAAACAAGCCACAGAAACAGATTTAGACCACCAAAGATTTCAGATACTGGCATTATCAAATACAGAATATGAAATAGCTCAGTTTGGTGCTGTTTAAAGAGATGAAAGATGGAGTAAAAAGAAAATGAGTAAGCAAAAAGACACCATCAAAAAAATATTCACACAGGTTTGCAGCAGAAGAACCTTTAGAAATGAAGAAATATAATCACTGAAATTAAAAACTCAGTGGATGGGTTAAATAAAAGATTCAACATAGCTGAAGAGAGAATTACTGGACTGAAAGCTAAATCTTAAGAAATTACCCAAATGAAGCAGAGAAAGACAAGGAAGAAGATATCCAATATGAATTAAAAGACATGAAGAATAAAGAGAAGTCCTAACATCTATTTAATCAAAACCAGAAGGAGACAATAGGGAAAATGTAGGAGAGACAGTATTCAAAGCATTAATAGCTGAGAAATTTTCAGAGCTGATGAATGATATGAACTCACAGATACATAAATCACAACAAATATAAACAGGAAGCTGTACATAAACATGTTGTGGTGAAACTGCAGTAATCCAACAACAAATAAGTAAGCCAAATCATCTACTAAAGAACGGCAAATGAAAGACTAACAGATTTAACAGCAAAACTGAAAGCCATAAGACAGTGGAATGGTATATTATACACTCACAATGCTGGGAGAAAAATAACTGTCAGCTAAGAACTCTGAGAGCGAAATAAAGACATTCTAACATAAATCAAAACTGAGAGAAGTTACCACCAAAGGATTTTAAGGAAAGAAAATTCTAAAGAAGGCAAATCTCACCAGAGAAAAGGCAAAGGACAGAAGAAGGGAAGAGAAGCAAGATATAGTAAACACAGAGATAAAGTGAAACAAATACTATCTCTACTAACAATTGTCTAATTTGTATGGTGAAACATATAACAGAACTGACTGAAAAGAACACATAAGTACAGAAGAACACAGTCTTCACTAGGTGTCCTATGAGTTTTGTATTACTCTGGAAGGGGATAAGAAGACCTTAACTACTGATTGACTTTAAAACTATTAAGTGTACACAGTGTACTTTCAGGGTAATCATTAGAAGAATAGAAAGAAAATGCATAATTTCCAAATGAACAGAGAAAAAATACTGAATGAGAACACAAATCAACAAAAACTTCAATCAAAGAGAATGAAGGTTAGCAATGAAATTGCAACATAGTTAAAAGAGAGACTGTTAGACGACATTTCAAAAACCAAAACCAAAAAAAAAAAACAGAAACAAACAAAACCGCACTAGCCATGCAAGAAAAGACTGAAAAGTTTCTCTACATTAAAGTCATAAACTCTGTTCTCCAAAGGACACTTAAAAAAAAAAAAGATGCTCAATCTCACCATTAAATGTAAATTAAGACCACATGATATACTATTTTATACTCACTAAAACGGCAACAAAATACCACATGTTGGAAGGAAATGGAGCAACAGATGAACTATGATAGATTTTCAGAACAGAATTTTATTTAACAATAGAAATTAATTTAGTACCATTAATGTAACAAATGAATCTTAATTCAACTGAGTGAAAAAAAAATGAAAGCTGCAGAATATTACATGCAATATACCATTCTTATCAAGCCTAAACACAAGTAAAACTAGGCAATATATTGTTTGGATATATACATGGGCATAGTAATTATGTTCCAGAATGGAAATCAACTATCAACATTAAGAACACTGTTTAATTCAGCTGAATTTTACTTTTGGTAGCAAGACTTTCTCAGTGAGGAAGTTTCCAGGTTTATGTTCTAGGACAAGCTCTTCATCTCATCTCAGATTGATTCTCTGAGAAGCACTGGCCTAGACTCTTCAACTCCAGAGAAGGGGAAGGCCTAATAACTGTAATCTTCCCAGATAAGGAGTCTCAATCAAAAGCAATTCCAGAGTAAAGGAAACGACTCCCCCAGGCCTCCCTGGAGCCTTCCTCCCTGGTTTATGTAACTTCAGATCTGGCAGGGCCCTTTTCTGTCATTTCCAGTGACTCAGGCAGACTGTTTCCTGTGCCCTTTGTTTTACGCATTTCTCCCACCCTGGCCTGTGTTGCCTTCCTCTTCCAATGAGGAAGCTGGCCTCTTCAATCCTTTCTCCTTCCTTCCCCAAACCACATTGGCCTTTCCTTGGCTGATTTTGACCTGGGGGAAGCTGAAGACCTCAAAGATCCCTCCATCCTTCAGAGCCTCACGCACAATCTCAGAACAAAGCAGGAGAGATCCTGAGGAACTTCAGATCCATAAGATGTTTGAGAATGGATGAAACACTGAGTTTGACTTACGTGTTCTTTTATACACTCTCTGCTATCTCCTACTTCACCGTTCTTGAAATTCAGAAAATCCACAACTCCTTCGGTCACTGCAGCTTTGCCTGGAATAATAAAGGCAGGAAATTAGAAAGGAGGCAACCAGAAGGAACCGAGGGTTCCAAGCGGAAAGAAACTCTCTTGTATAATCAATCTTGACATTTAAAAGGAAAAAAAGCCACCTGAATTAAGGAAAGTCTCTACCTTGGTCTAAGCCAATTTTCTTCTTTAACTAAAACTATTAATAGTAATTTAATGTTTGTAGAAGAAATCATCATTATTTACAAAGAGATTTCACATGCATTTTCTCATTTGAGCTGTAAGATATTGAGACTAGGCAAGTATTATCTTAAAATGCAGCAGCCAAATTTCCCAAAGGTTAGGGAACTTTCCAGTGGTCATTCAGCCAGCAAGCATCAGAGGAGGAATTCGAACCACTTCTGTGACTCCTTATTCCAAACTCTTCCACGGCACCAAATGATATAATGGTTTCAATTTGAAAAGCAGTATTATTATTTCTTCTTCCACTAGATATAGTGTCTTAAGCAACAGATATAGAAACGGCTTTGCCTCCTGAATGACAAAGACACTGCCATAGGATTAAACGTTTATTTACCAGAGACAACACAGAGGGTAGAAAATCCATACCAAGTTAGTTAAGAAACACATGTACCTTTTCCACATACCCTCCTTTTCTCTTTAAGTCATAGTTATAGTTGCTGGGCTTTATTTCTCTCTCTCTCTCTCTCTCTCTCTTTTTTGAAAATAATTTCAAGTTTAGAGAAAAGTTGTAGAATAATAATAGTACAAAGACTGCCATGTACTCTTTATCCGTGTTCACCTGCTAATAACATTTAACGTACATACTTAATCATTCACTCTCTCTCTACAGACACACACATTCACTCAACATTTGTTTTTTAAGCTTTTTTTTTGGCCGCGCGGCATGCATTATCCTAGGTCCCTGACCAGGGATCGAACCCGTGCCCCCTGCCGTGGAAGGTCGGAGTCTTAACCACTGGACCGCCAGGGAAGTTCCTCACTTAACATTTTTCTGTTTCTGAGCCACGTGGAGATAAGTTTCATACATCATGGCTCTAAAAACTTCAGAATTTATTTCCTAAGAATAGGGATATTCTTACAAAACCATAATGTTGTTATTGATCTTAGTAAATTTAATATCGATACAATACTTTAATTGACCGCCATATTCAATTAACCCAATAATGCATTTTATAGCATTTCTTTTTCCTCCAATTCAGGATCCAGTCCAGGGTAAGGTATTATACTTAGCTGCCATTAATCTGCGACACACAGCTCTTTTTTATCTTTTATGACACTGACACTTTAGAAGAATATAGTCCTCCCCTTTTTTTATATTAATAAAACATTACCATTTTGACTTGTCTGACATTTCCTCATGATTCAATTCAGCCTATGCATTATCAGGCAGAAAACTACAGAGTTTTCTTCTCCTGGTGTCATAGCTGAAGGCATGTGAAGTCTATGTGCCCCTCCCTGGCGATATAAATTTTGATCACCCAGCCAAGGTGCTGTCCAATTTCTCCCAAGAAAAATTATTATTTTTTCCCTTACATCTAATAAGTAATCTGTGGGGAGACACTTTAAGACCATGCAAATATCTCGTCCCTCATCAAAATGTCCCCCTAGATTTAGCATCCACTGGTGACCCTTGCCTGATCTGAACTTTACTACCATGGCTACAACATGCTCATGGTTCCAACTCCAGCATTCCCTCCACATTACCATCCAGGACTCAGCAGTCTACACTATTTGTTCATCTATTTGTCAATTTATGATCAGTAAGGATATATGAAGTCCTACTTTTTCAACAATTTATAATTTATCACTGTACTTAATAATTTTGGTGCTCAAACTGTCTCAGATTTAGCCAGTGGGCAACCCTTTAAACTGGCTCCTTTACCTTTGTGACATGCCCCCATCATTTTTTTTTATTTTTCTACTTTTATTTCCTTACTTTCTGACATTAAAAAAAAAGTTCTAGGCTCATCTTGTACTTACTCTGTCTCTGCCCTAGATGCAGACGTTTCTCTAAACGCCCTGGGTCCTTTCAGTGGAGAATGGTGTTATACAGACCAAGATCTAGGATAACCCTGTTTGAAAGGCATTGTCTAGTTCCACTGATTACTTTTCATTTTGAATGAGTCACATTTTCCTGCTTCTTTGCATGTTTTTCTGTTATAAGGTTGACAACTGGGAGGTGTTCAGTTTGGTTCTGATGGCAACTAAATTACTGGCAGATCCTCTCAATTCCGTCAGGCTTGGTTTTATAATTGGTTAAGATAGGTCTATTTGAGATATGTCCTTGGCCCTAATGCATGACCCCTAATCATAAGGCACGGTCTTTCCGGTGTCTCGGAATGGTTAAGGTGCTCAGCAAGGTCTCTCCACCCTGGCTAGCCCAGAACTCTCCATTTCTCTCCATACTGCATGAACCTTGCTATGGCCATTCTCTTCCCTGCCTGGGAACAGCTGCTCTCTGCTAGGTCTCACCCTGTATGGATACACATCTCAGCTTCTGGGTTCCCCTCTCATAGTTCCCTCCTCCCCAGTAGCCTGCCATACAAATTCCAGCCTCTTCAGCAGCCCTCAACTCTGGAGACCCACCGTGCTGTAACAGGCTCCCCCTCCTGGTACCCCAGGAAGGGAATGCAGGGAACAGGGGATACGCTCCAGCAGAAAACCAGGGCAAATGTGGGTCTCACCTCATGTGACTCTCTTCTCTCAAGGATCAACGTCCTGGCTGCCTGTTTTCCCGTGACTGACAGTAACTGGCTCGTGTACTGTCCAGTTTTCTAGTTTACTGAAGGAGGGCCAAGTCCAGTACCAGTTACCTCTCTATTTCTCTTGGTGCCTTCAACACTAAGTGATGCTTGTGGGACACAGAGCTGCTCTATTGGGAAGAGTTAAGAATCAAATACTTGGAGCATGTAACAAATGCTCTTTATTTAAACATTTCAAAGAAACTAACAATCTGTTTCTTAGAAACGTTATGTGTTTACTTTTATTGCAGCACTGTGGCAAGAAAAACGCTCTCTAGCAGTCAGGCAATTCTAAATAAAATGACAAGAAAGTGTCTCTATTCCTTCCGGAAAGCTGATACTCACTTCAGATAGCCAGCTGGCTATCACTCTGACATATATTTCCCTTTATTTCCATAACTCTTCCCCCAAATGGCAAAATAAAACACTATAGTCTAGCCAAAGAATCCAAAGTTAGTTGCTATTCTTTATTTTTCTTGTTTATGTGCATGTACTTAGGGGTGAGGAGAAGACTCCTTTTCATATAAATCATTTTCTGGCATATTTCCATTTCCACTTCTAACCACTGGTGAGAAAATAATCAGAGAAAAAATGGTCCAAAAGAAAACCTGCAACCCCAGATACAAAGTTAATCAAAAGGAAACTGGCAAACAAGAATAGTATTTTCTTCTCACATGCTGTGAGAAAAGAGGAGTTTGCCATCACAGGAAAATGGAGATTAGGCCTTTCCCTGCACCAGCCAGTGGATCTGAGCCACGGGCGCGTGCACACATGCAGCTTTCCACACGGCGCACCAGGCAGAATGGGGGACGACCCCTTTCTACTTCTTGAGCAGACTTTCTCCATATTGGACATGCACACTGCGGCCCATCTAATTCATTTTCTCTAAAGGAATCGGTGCATGGAAGTTACACCTCTCTTCGGTTTTACTCCAGGCCCCCCAGAACTTACAGGCGAGCGTCTGATGTAAACGTAGTGTTTATCTGTCCATTTGCCTGCCTCACCGTGCAGGCACTCCCCGTCCTCGGGGGACTCTTACATCAGTCTTCTCAGGTCTCAGCGTCTCCGTGTGGACCCTGCTGAGCTCTGTTTCCTCAAGTCAGCATGTGTCCAGCACTCTCATCAAGTGGTTCCCCTTTCTCAGGAATAGAGTCAGAGCCCCTGGGCTTCCCAAAGAAAGACCTCTGCGATCTGCTCCCTGCTCAGCTTTCCCCATCACCCCCTCCAACACGCTATGTCCCGTGAATGAAAACCCAGGAGCCGTTTCCCCTTCATGAAAGACCCCTTCCTCCCTTTCTTCTCTTGACTAAATCACTGAGGCTTGACAACCTCTGGGAAATATGTCACGATCACCATTCAAAGCTGGGTTAGTGCCTCGACCTTAGTATCCTCACTGCACCTGTGCTAACCTTTACAATGATAACAATGTTTACTGAGCGCTTACATGTGCTAAGCACTAGGGGCACTTAGCACGCACTATCTCACTGAGTGCTCACACCACCTCTGCAGGTAGGAGCTGTTAACAGTCTACCCTGCAGATGAGCAAGGGGACAGAGAGGGTCAACAGCCTCCCGCATGCCACACAGCCAGTGAGGGGTGGGGCCAAAGAGCTTAAAGGCTTTCTATAAGCAGTACTTAACATATTTAACTGAAAAACTGACAGTATAACTGGTGTTTCCAGGGAAAGGCCCAGAAGGCAACAGATGATGACCCTGTGACAGCATTAAAAGGGTAAGAGTAAGATGTGAGAAACTCATCAGAATTCTTTACAAGAGGATGCCGTAAAGTCACTCATAAACTAACATCAACTGTGACGCTCATAAAAGAACAAAATATTTCATCAAGACAGGGGACCAGAAATTTCAAGAATCCAGGAATATACACATGGCTCAAGCAAAAAGTATTTAAAAGTAATGGGGGAAATGGAAAAGGATGTTCCTACTAGAAACAAACAAAAATTGGAATTCCCTGGCGGTCCAGCGGTTAAGACTCTGCGCTTCCACTGCAGGAGCAAGGATTTGATCCCTGGTCAGGCAACTAAGATCCTGCATGCTCTGGGGTGCAGCCAAAAAAAAAAAGAAACAAACAAAAAAATGTATTAGGTCAAAGATTAAAAGGACTTCTCAGAGGGGAGAATCTGGAATATTTGTATAATTAAATCAATTCTATTCTCAAGAAGCTCGTATACTGCACAACCAGTAGGATCGATGCTCCATGTTAGCTAGCACACAAGTTGAGTAAGTGAGGACTGGGGAACGGGCAAAATCCTGTTGTAGACCATCTGGGCCCTGCATGTCACTGGTCCAGTATGTTCATTCCTGGCCCCAGGTTGTGGAGTTGGGGACCTAACGAAGGAGGCATGAACAGGACTCCCATGACCAGCTGCCCCCCAAATGGCACAGTGTAAAGCAGACAGTATGAGTGTTTCAGTACCATGCATCGCCTCACACAGGGGAGGCCTCTTCACATCGCAGACCCTGACTGTGAAGGAGGATGTACAACTTCAGGTCATAATTAATATCAGCCAGAGTCAGAGTGACCAATGCTGGACTCTACACTTCTAGAGAAAACTGAGAACAAAACAAAACAGAAAAGGACCAAAAGTAGATGAAGCCCACAGGGATGAAAAGTATGAAGCCCACAGGGAAAGTCTAACCTAGGAAAGAGAAAACAAGGAAGACTCCACCATTTAACATCATTTTAAGCACTACCCTGCTGAGAGCCATGGACAGCATTTTTCCATTCCCACTAAAGACAGCATAGAGAAAATAGTTTTAACCTGAAGTATGAAAAGTTTAGCTTCAATGTGAAGACTTTCCTAAAGCCAGAATTTTTAACAAAGGAATATGTAGTTTGTATACTCATGACATGCTTGCTATGATAATTACCAATGTTTGGAGCTCTCATATTTGTATTCAAGTAGTACTGGCGTTATGATTCTGCCTCAGAGAAGTTGCAATAATAACAGATAACACAACTGTTTACTGGGTGCTTTGCTATAGGCTAAAGGTCGCTCAGGGAGACCTGAGACAGAAGCTCAGCTCTGCTTGTGCTGTGGGCTTCACACAGTCTTGCCTGATTCAAAATCCAACCTCTTAACTACAGGGACAAGACTTACTATTTGTAAAATGGGATAATACCTGCTTCATGAGGCTCTTGGAAAGACTCAGTAAGTTAATCATAAAATATTTAGCCTGTGCCTACCCCATAGTAAGCACTTAACAAATGTTAGCTATTATGATTGACAAATAATTTTAACCTTGCCTGGGTCAACCTCTTCTAGTTATTCAGTCTCTGATCCTATTAAAGTCAAGATAGTTTATGTCAATGAGGCAAATACAACTTCAAGATGAAAAAGAACTGGTCATGCCTTCAACCATTTCACCCATCCATATCCATCCACTCCTTCAACAGAGTTTCACGGTGAGCCCACCATGTGTAGAGCACTGGGGCAGGGCCTGTGCAGAATACGAAGACAAAAATGACATGGCCCATAGCTATGCTCAAAGAACACGGTCATCTTAGTATTAACCACAAACACTGCAGAATACTCACTACGTGCCAGGAACTGTTCTGAGCACCCTAAGTGCCGTGGTGTGTGTGTGTGTGTGTGTGTGTGTGTGTGTGTGTGTGTGTGTGTGTGTGTGTGTGT